>NW_009705342.1:117375-148145 GCF_000703405.1 Apaloderma vittatum
TATTGCGACTTTCTGGAAGAGAATGATCAAGTGCATCTTACCAATGTGCGTAATTCATAGGAGTGAAACTCTTCTCAGTTTCACCCAGTGAAAGGACAAGGGGGAAAGGGCACAAATTGATATACAGGAAATTCTGCTCAAAATCAAGAAAAAAATTCTTTTACATTGAGGGTGAATGAACACTAGAACACGTTGCTCACAGAGGTTGTAAAATCGCCATCATCCAAGATATTCAAAACTCAAGTGGACAAAGCTCCGAGAAAGATGCCTTCATGCTTTGATTATTAGGGTTGGACCGGACACTCTCCAACTCAACGACTCAAGTAATTCTGTGATCCCCTTGTATTGAACTGTAGCTTATTATTAAAGAATCATGTTCATAATTTTTTAAATGAAAAACCATCAAAAACTAAGTTAAAAATAGCTCATAATCTGCTTAATATACCATAATTAATGGCTGGATTCAATTACCTTAAAGGTCTTTTCCAACCTAAACTGTTCTATGATTCTATTCTCTAATACATACAACACTGAATTTTTTAGTATTCATTCCATTTTAGCATCAAAATATTCCTTCCAGAGTATCAACAAAGAAAAACTAATGCACAAACAAATGTTGTAATTTCAAACTTATTTTCATTTCCAGATTGCATTTTTAAAAGTGAATTCAATCTTTAGGAGACTAGTGTCTTCTCCCTTCATTCCACCTTAAGGTCCCAAGTAATCTAGTAATTTTTGGATATTCTATTGTAAAAGACTTACCCAATATCACACCAAAGGTCTGTAATACAGCAGTGTTTTGAAACTATTTCCTAACCCTAATACTGCTATCCTTGAGTATTAGGACATCTTTCTTCTCCACAATTATAGATTTAATAGTTTTATGGTACTTTATTTCCCCAAGTGAATATTAAAACAAAAAAGGAAATATATACTTGTTACTAAAAAATATCTACTTACATTCTGAGATCCATGATTCTCAGGGTACTGTCTTTGGCGTGGATTAATAAACGCCTTCCATTTGGATGCACCTCCAAATGATTTACTGGTGTTCCTTTAAGATCATTTTCTTGTATTTCCTACAGAAAGAAGGAAAATAAAAAAATCCAAACCACAAACAACAAAACTTCTATGTATTAAAACTCTATTTTTTTTTCCACACACCATTATTCCATTTTATTCATTCTTGCATTACTTTTTCTGCTCACTTCATTCTATTTGGTAAAGGAAAAATTTTATTCCTATATTAAGGCATTACCATTCTATGCAGGCAACTTTTGACAATCACAAGGTAAATTCTGCTGGGACTCTGAACTTCTTGAAACACAACTGAAGATAAAAATGCTGACTGAACATTAGGCCTCTACGGTATGAACAAAGGTGACTTGCAAAGCCTGTGGCCTATTTTATTGTTGTCTCTAGAGAACAAACCTAATGTATTAGCACATATCTGCTAATACAACGCTATTAAACCTCAAACATTTTCATGTTTTATATACAAAAATTGAAGTTGCAAAGCAATTAACAAATTTTAAGTCAGCGAATGACAGCATGTTCTATCAGCTCTTTTGCACCATTATTTAAAGAAAATACATCTCCTCAGTTAAATGCAAGTTAATGTACAAAAAAATAATTAATTAAAATAAAATCACCAGATTTGGAACAGTTAACATAAAAATTACAATGCTAGTTTAAGAAACCTGTATACCTTACTAATCCTCCAGTGTTGAAAACTTCCTTTGACAGATGTATCCCAAACTATTATCAGTCCTGAACTGTCTCCTGAGAACATGTGGAGACCTGTGAAACAGTAACATCTTGTAAGAAGAAGAACACGACAAAAAAGAATACAGAAAAGAATGTATGAACAAGAAAGAACTTTTATCTATTGTTTTCTTAGCATGTGAACATCAATTCTTCTCTTTTACTATGACCTACTCATTGCAAATACATTTTGCTCATATTGCATGAAATCAGTTGATATCATAAATTTGGATTCAGCATGTAAGTCAGATACTGGGGTGCTGAGTATTCCTTTTAAGTTTTTTCATGTTTACTCATACTCTAGAACTAGCAAGAAATGAGCATTTATAGCTCAATGAGCTTCACGTGATAGCCTAACACTTACCTGTACATGCACTGAGAGCAACTCGAACAAGAACAAATACTGTTTTCCAACAGTTGTTTTAAAACTATTCACAAATACTTATTCTTTATAAGATGCACCTCCTTCCGCTTTGTGAATACCTTAAGTGAATACCTTCAAAAATGAACCACCTAATTACTAACAATGCCACTAATACCAGAAAAATTCAAACACTTCCATGTATCTTATTCATTCATCCATCTTCAACACTTCCTCCCCTCCACTAGTACACATCACTTCACTCACTTTCAGCTCACTCTTGCTCACTTTCAGCTGTTAATCTACCAGTCACCTTTATTTAGTGATCAAATCTCTGTCCTCTTCTCAGTCTTTCCACACTCTCTGCCAATGCTGAGTTCATTACCCTCCCACATCTTCAGTCTAGCATTAAAATTCTCACAATGTAACTACTGCTACCTCATTTTCTTTACCTTTGCACTGCATTGACAACTTTGAACCATTTTTGCTACTGTTCCAATCATGAAATCTTCTTTTCTGAAGTTCTGTTCTGAGAGTTCTCTAAAAGCCAGTTTCAAGATTTGCTGCTTCTGCTTTTAAGTTACCTTTAAGTAACCTAGACGAATTCTAGCCAAATCTGCCTTTTTTCCAACTTATCTCTACACTAACTGTAAGGCTTTTCACCTGCATCCTGATGCATTTGTCTCCTCTGAACAGTAACATCTGTGCTGTTTTTTGCTCAATATGTAAAAAACATTAGCTAATAATAGCTAGTCATAGGGACAATGAAAACTAAACTATTACCAAAATTTGCCCAGTCATCATCGCCTGATCACTACGCGCCGTGTTTGCCTGTCCTTTCTACACTTACCTTTTCCGATTATTCTCACTTCTTATCAGGGACTGCTTCTCCCTGTGTTCATCCATGTAAGGTATCATACTAACGTATTAATTTCAAACAAAGCTACAACTATTCTATTTCAGCATTTCATATTGCATCTATGAAATAAAGCAAACTAGTGATACTCAAGTTGGTCTTCAGCTAAACAGAAAACTATTTGAAAAAGTCATACTAAATACATACCTTCTGCATCAAAGCAAAGTGTGTTGATGAAACTTTTGTGACCATCAAGCTCCTGGAGCAGCTGCCCGTGGATTTCTTTCACGTTTGCATTCCAAATTCTAATCACTGAGTCGTAACACCCTGTCACGACTAAGGAGTCAGCAATTGGGTGGTACTTTGCAGTGTAAACAAATGAAGGATGAGGGAAAACTCTCACTGCAGATGCTGCCTGCATTTCTATTCTCCACATCCTAAAAGGAAAGGATGTTAAGATATCTACTGTATAAAACAACTGCATACACAGGTATAACACATATTTTGTGTTAGTGGTTCCAGAGGCAAATGCTTATAAATACCTAACACTATCTGTTGATCCTACCAATTTATTCCACCTATATTTAATCCTTTAATATGGTACTTTCTAACGAGAATTAAGATATATTTGCTATTTACTTGAAAGTAAATTCATGACCACTTTCCAATTTAATGGCCATTTTGCACATTTTTAAAATACACATAAAGAATTCTATGGAATGGATTAGTTTCTTTCTTTGAGGTATTAAGACCTTCTGGGGTATCATTTGTGGGGTTTTTTTTTAAAAAAAAGGTAGAACAAAAAAAAAAAAACCACAAAGGAACATTTAGGACCACTAAATATAAATAAAAAACCAGAATGTTTTAAAGAAACTATTACCTATCACACAGTGATTGTGATCTCAAGAGTTTTTTCTTCACATAAATTCAGATCTTATTATTCATCTATTTCCTATCCTTCACCACCCACAGCTACATAGCTGTAAGATCACGTTTTTCTTAGGAAGTGTTATTTGTTTGAAGTCATACATTTTATTATTGAACATTCCCCAAAGATGAGTCCATAAAGAACAGAATGGTACAACGATCATGAAATACAGCTGGGCAGCACATTTCAGAGCGCTTAGTTGCATGGAATTCAATTGTTTGAGTGATACCCTTCCAGGTGGGGTGCCTCCTTCTGGTGGCTACTGATAAATTCTAAGTTTACTCAAGGTGAGTTCATTACAAAATTGCAATTCCTCAGGGTAGGGTGATTAACTTGCAACTTAACGTGCAAGGGTCACAAGAAGCCTACTAATCTTTTAGAACAGTTGTGCTCTAAAAACATAACAGTTGATTTATTGCTCACAAATAACATGGGACTAAAGCTTGGGAAGGCTCACAGGTAACATAACACATTGTATAAAGAAGAATTCCCAAATTTCCCTTCAGGTTGCCTTAGAAGTCAATCTGAGAGATGATCCAAGTCATAAACTGATAATGGCAGCAACGGGCTGCCTTTTGGTCCTCATCCTTCAATTCCATGTTTCAATGGCAAAGTGCTCCCAATATGAAAGGGGAAAAGAAGAAATTCCTTGCATAAACTGAGATTTGTAAGGAGCTTAAGGCAACAGACAACAAATACAGCAAGTAATAACTCATGCAGTCACTATGCATAGTACACAGAAAAGGAGGCAGACCACTACAGTTTCATCTTGCTGCCACAAATTCAATAATTGAGGAACAGCTGGGCCTTCTTATAGGTAACACAACTGACTGAAATCGACATTTACTTCAATATGCAAAATTCTTACTTAATCTGTTTCCAAATAAAAATTAAAACATGGGTTTTAGGCTCTCAAAATATGCCTACATGCAAGCAGAAAAAAAAAAAAAAAAGGCAAAACAGTGCCACACATACAATATATCATTTAACAATTCTCCTGGCATTTCAATTATGCAACTGCCTGTAGCATTACCGAGTTGCATAACAGAAACAACAGATAGGCATCTGTGGAGCTAAAAAAAAAACAACGGTCTATGAAAACCTATGAAGTTCCTCGTAATAAAATTATGCAGTCACAGCCATATTTTCATTTATTTCCAGTTTTGAGGGTTTTGCTTTTAAACCTTGAACAGATTAGAATTCTAACATTAGCACCGCACTGAGGGAGACTTTTTAATTCTAGAGGAAAATGTGTACACATTCAGCCTCAGAAATGACACTATCAAATTTCATTTACAGCCATTTGAGTTGAATTATTTAACTAAGTGCCTCAACCCTAAAAAAAATACATACATATGTGCCGTGTGGCCAATTTCTATATATAATTGAAATTTTCAATTTCCTACACCACTTTCAAATTTGCAAACTTAATACTGCATTTATAATAGGGCTATTTCTCCAATGATGGAATATTCAAACTATCTCAGTGACTTTCTGAAATATAAAGGCTTTTGTTTTTTTGCTGCACTGCAGATTTAGAGACTAGTTTTTAGAAAAGCTTTAGTCTCAAAAACATATACATTAGTAACCAAAATAGTAAATATAGTGCAAATAAATTCCATCACAATTTTTATATTAATATAAAGTCACACTGTAATCAAATCTTTAATTAAAACATTACCGCACAATTTGCAGTAAGACATAAAAGTGGACTACTTTCCTTTCTGCTTCTAATGCTACCTGCCAGAACATACTGACCTGACAGTGCCATCAGAGGATGCAGTAAGAAGGTACTGATTGTCTTTTGACCAACAAAGATCATACACTATGTTAAAGTGACCATAAAACTCTCTCAGGAACCGTCCAGAAGGAATTTCATACACTAGTGAAGTTTAAACAGAAAAAAAATTAACTATTTGCAATCTGTTATATGCAATTATACATGCAAAGTTTAGTGTAATCGTAGGCTAAGTTTCTTTTAGCGTAAGTCAACTCATTACCTTCTCATTTTCAGAGAACCAGATCAAACAGCTGCTAGATATGCATGGACAGCAAGCATATACTTCCATCTAGTGGTTCATGAATGTCACAGGTGACCCAAAACTTAAGCAACAGCCTACTTTCAATTATTAGAACCAGATTAGGACTGTAACTTTCTTCTTCTTTTTAAAAATTTTGACAGCTACTTGACTAATCTTTGAAACAGACTGCCACTGAGAACTCCTGGGCTTCTCCGGTATCTAAATTTCACGACTGGTTAGGAGAAAAACCTATAGAAAGTGTGTGGGGTGAGTGCTAGAAAAGTTATTTCACTTAAAATCTTATGATCGGAAAATGCAGTCTTTATAAAAACTGATTATTTCCATTAGACCTCTACGCAGAAATAGTGTGATTTCATACCATTGAACTGCCTATACATGACCATGTATGAAAAGCCAGTTGTGGCCCTATTAACATAGAAAAGGTATTTTCCTCAACACTCTTTAATGCATGGAACATTTTACAAAAACTAGAATTAGAAACCAAAACCTTTAAAACCACAGAATTTAAAATACATCTTTTGCCTTTTAATTTCAAACTCGACTATTTATAAGGAAAAAACAAAACAAAACAAAACTTATTTTAAACTTACAAACGATGGGATAGCCATTTCTTCCTGCACATGCTGCTGCCAGCGTTTTCCCATCATGAGAGAAACGAATACAGAAACAGCCCATATCTCCACCTCGCAGTGAAAACAGAAACTTGTTCGGTATGCGGCAAGTCTAGTTTTTGAGGTAAAAATTGGGGTTACACTGTTACGAATATTAGCTACCAAATGCTTAAGACACATCCTTAGCTTCTGTCATGCATGAGTTTTAAAAAGCTACTAACATTTAAGGGAATTTAAAAGGAAAGTTGAACCTTATAAACAGAGACAGTCCTGCTGCGTAACTTGGGCCATTTCTCGTTTGTATATTCATTTCTGCCCCATTATAATAGACAACCAGCAAGTTTAAAAATCCCAAGAAAATTTAAAATTGAAATAGTTACCTTAATCTTAAGAAGCACTTAATGATAACTATTGCCAATAATACAAGCTGTACAGTTAGACTGCAAATCGAACTTGTTTAAGGAGTCCAGGCACAACTTTTAGTAACTGAATGATTGCAGCATGAACTCAGAAGACAAACTACTGGGACTCAAACCTTTGGTCAATCAAATCACCCTTAGCTTTCCTTATTTGTATTTAAATTCTTCATTTTTTTAAACATAATTGAAGGTGAAACATTTCAAAAAACTGCACAGGTATTATAGGCCCCCTTCCTGTCCCCCAAAGTATTTCCTCTTTTTTCACCCAAGGGCTTTTTCTCCAGAACTAAATTCAAAGTTTAAGGGTAATTAAAACATCCAGACTAGTTACTTAGCCTAAACCTGATTTACATTTTTGAATGAAAAATAAGCACGAACATATTCATATGCATATAAAAAGTATACAAATAGATCTACTTATGAAATAATTGAATATATGCTGTTCACAAATAAACACATCTTGTTGGTAAGTACAAATTTAACTTCTCTCTAAAATAAAACACTACAATGTTGAATCAATAATTCAGCTCAGAACAAATATATTTACAGGTCATGTAGCTACAATTCACATATAAAATTAATTTTGTATTTAATTCATATATCAAATAATTCATAATTCTACAGAACATTTTTGAAAAATATCATGTCATCCATCATCTGTCTATGGAGACAGAGATATTGTGGTCCTTTAAAAACGTAACAGTAAAATTTTATAAAAAGGAAATAATAATTTTGAGCTATTACTCATTTTTTAGCAAGCCTATCAGCTTTAATACTCTTCAGCAAACAGACATTACATGTCATGTTAATCTTACTAAAACCTATTTGCAAGACAGCACATCACAAAATACATCACTGTTGCCACTGAAGTTGTTCAATATGTACATGGACTAGTCTAAAGAATAAATGAACTCCCAAATTTTATTTCTGTGATGATACGGAAATATTGTTAGGATGATACTTCTCTTGGTTTTGATGACACACTGATTTTCAGAATGGCAACTTCTTGAAAAGTAACAAACAATAACATAAAAGCAACTTCCAGGTATCCTGACATTTTTGGTAAGAAAATTTCCATTACAAAAACAGTATCATCTGTTCTTTATTATTTTATTCTTATTAGTAAACGTCACTTGGAAATAACATTAAATTCATGTATATTTAAGTGGTTTTTTTTAATAGATCTGTACAAGGACTACAGTATGGAATCAAGGTAAAAATCAACATTCTCTGTTAACAAATTTTTATGTTGTATTATTTGAATCTTTATAGAACCATGAACTCATGTTAACACTATTCCACAGAAAAACAGGAAATTTTTGCATGGATATTCTATATATAGTTGGTAAAAAATTCCTTTTTTATGATTGTTAATTTCTATTGCTACAGTGAATTAGGATGAAGTCAGCAAGAACCTTCTTAATAAGGTTCTTCAATGAAAGTTTTTTCTGTTACACTGTAATAATAACTTTAACTGAAGAAATAAAAAAAAAAGAAAAAACAAAAAAGAAAATATATTTCCAATTAAGATAAAATATGAGAACTGCTTTCTGGTCCACTACCTGAATAGCCCTACTCTTTCAAATTCCTAGAGAATTCCGGAGAAGAAAAAATACCTGACTGTTCTGGGACAAAAAAAAAGTTTAAATCAATAATATTTTATAAGAAGCTAACATCCTCTACTATTTCTGAGAGTTCCTTACATTTTGTATTTTGTTTAGTATTTTTAAAATTTGCTTTCATGTATTACTTGCTTTATAATACTTATATCATAAAGTTATAAAAAATATAGTAGATCTTTAAATTAGCTTCCTTTAAAAAGCAAAGAAAAACTCTTCACCTGTCCAGGCAATCTTGTCCATTTAAAGGGTTCCTTTTTCTCCTCTGGAGAAGGTTTACATAATTTTTTAGATCCCTCTCTCTGGAGTTCACACAGTGTTTCACTAGTTGGTTCTTGCGGAACAGCTACCATAGAGCGGAGAGAAGGAGGAACCTTAAGGCAAACAAAACTAAGGATCAGGAAAAAATATTTTTAAAATTAACAGTGTAATATCTGAGAAGATTAAAAGGTACTTTTCAAATGTATTGTATTTTTATATCTGAAAAAGAGAGATTGGAAAAAGCTTAAAACAAGAAAACTGTGTAGCAAAATTTCATTTAAAGTAACCAGCAAGTCAGAAATTAATCTGAACTTCCAAAGTTGTGCCAATAAGATGGGATCAACCTCTTTTTAAATAACTGATGCTTTTCTCTTTTTATTAAGTATCCAGGTCAGTGTAAATTAGTAACACTCTACCACCTGGCGAAGGTGTGGTATAAAAAACCCGTAACATTTCAGCATGGCACATAGTTCCAGTGATTTACCTATCACCTCCAAACTAAAATACTACTTCAGCAACAACATTCACTCATTGGACTAAAAGATATAATCAGCATTGTGTATCACACAAACTATGCTCAAGCACTGCAAAGAAAAAAGGTGGACTGACTACATTTGTGATTCAGGTAGGTAACACACATATACTTTCCAAACTTCTGAAAGTGCACTTACTGGACCTCACCTACCAGTTACACCAAGCCTGAACTCACAGGAAGCCTTAATGCCCTGAGGCAGCCCCACAGCCCTAGGGGTGAGGGGCACCGAGGCCATTGAGCAGCAGCTGCAGCTCTGACCTGTTTCACTAAGATAAGTCTCTTCAGAAACACATCTGACCACCAGGCACAATTACTGTTTTCTTCCAGGCTGACACTTGCTAGGTATTCACTTCAGGGTGATAGGTTCTTGTGACTAAAAAGGGAGGTTGTACAAGTAGAAACTAATTTAGGAGCTTAAATCAGTTGTCCACACACAGAGATGTCTACTTCCACGCAAGACCCCTGGTTTTATCTAAGATGTCTATTTTCCTATTACCAGCCCATGTGGGAGGTATGGGAGATCTGTGCACTCCTGGAGAAGAAGGAGACTAGATAGGATCTGTAACAGATCTTAAATGGAAGCAGAAATCTATGCATAGGAAACCATCTGACAGTCATGGCTCTTATCTGGAGGTCAATTCAAGCCTTACCAAATCCGGTGTTTATCACAGAATCATAGAATGCACTGGGTTGGAAGGGGGCTTTAAAGGTCACCCAGTCCAACTCTTCTGCACTGAGCAGGGACATCTTTAACTCGATCAGGTTGCTCCAACCCCCATCAGGCCTGATCTCCAACATCTCCAGGGATGGAGCCTCCATGAAGTGCTGGGGCCTGAACAGTAGGCCCTGAACTAAAGTTGACCTATAGATGAACCTCACAACTCAACAACCTATGTAATATATATAGCATTAATTGCACATAATAATAATTGCATATGTAATGTATTACTAATCTATTTCAGTATGAATATATATATATTCTGATGCCAATCTATAAAAGCTTTGCTGTAACGCTTATTGTGTAGTGGTAACCATCAGAACGCTCTTTGTTTAGCAGCATGTTGCAAGACCGTGAGACAAGTTGCCTGGCCTTGTTTAGAAAGATGTGATTAGAACCCAGATAGATAAAGAAACTCCCTTGGACCAAAATAGAGAGACTCTCTTGCATCCCTCCTTTAGCCCTGGCCAGGCTTTGGGTGGAATCCAACAGGGAGGGTGACACCAGGTGTTTCTGTATTTGAAGTTATGTGAGTTTATCTAACAGTATAAAAGCTGGACCCTCTCGCAGCAACTTTGGAGACCTCACCTACACATGGACGCACTGCGTAGGACTTCCCAATGGCTGGGACAAGTTCTCCAAATCCTTGCTGCAACCGGGGCTGCCCGGCATCTGTGGATCTGGATGATGGTAAAGTATTAGGGCAATTGGTGATTTATCTTTCTTAATTACTATCACTAACATGTAGTTATGTTGCTTCTTCTTACTGCTTAGAACTAGAGTATAATAAGCTTATTGTTTTAACTAAGTGCATTGCCTTATTCTTGTAATACCTTGAAATAGACAGTAAAATAAACCTAGTCTTTTGTTGGTGTCCATGTCCTTTCTACTGCCTCCTGGCCCCCAAATCAATTGGCAAAACACTCCACCACCTCAGTGGGCCACCTCTTCTAGTGTCTCACCACCCTCAGAGAAATTCCTAACATCTAATCTGTATCTATCCTACGCTAGTTTAAAAACATTGCCTCTCGTCCTGTCGCTACACACCCTTGTAAACAGTCCCTTCCCCAGCTATATCAGAACAGGAATGAAATTCTATCAGTAACCAATGGATCAAAGAACAGCTCAGCCAGCCTCTGCAAATTCATCATGTTACTAGAACTACCACAGAGGACTGTAAAGTAGGGACAGCTATAAACCAGTAACAGTAAACCTAAACATACTAGGAAAACATTCAAACCATGTAGAAGACAGGCTCAGAACACCTCCAGAAAGATGAAGCACAGCTGGTCAAGCAAAGTGCACAGAATTCCCAATAGCCTCAGCAGCTGACTGAGCAAGGGATCTGCAGATGTCATTCCAGTACACAGATCAGGAAAATGTCCCAAAAGTATATGCACTAATCCCACAGGTTAGCTTGGGTTTGGACATTTCACCAGGTTTCCACAGATCATCCATGAGAGTATGAACAGTGAGCAAACGAAAGACTTGTGATAACCATAAAGACACATGGAAAATTACGTAATAGAACAATATTATACTCTCGCTGCAGAGCAATAGATTGAACGCACATCTCAGCACGTACCAATGTAAGCTTGTCTTTAAAGGAGTTTACATTTGAGAAAAAAATACCAGTCGTTATAGCTTCAGGGCACAGGGAATCAGAGTTAAGTGACTTAAACCTTCTTTCATTTGTTCAATTTACAGACCTGCATGAGTCCAGTGATTTAAAATGGCATTTCTCCTAATGAGAAGGAATATCAATCTTCAGGAAGTACCCTTGAAATTTTCTGACTGTCAATGGCAAAATATGCAAAGGTGCAGATAGGAAAGTATGTCTGTTTCTCAAAGATAGTTATGAAGGGCTGAGTTTGGAACAAGTTCTTATTACAGCAAGCTATATACTAGCTATTTTATATACTGCATTTAAGTAAAGACTTTATATACATACATAGAAAAACATACATTCACGCACTATAGCTAGTTACTAGTTCCCACAGAAAAGTCCATATATTTGTAAATATATCTATATATTATATATTTAACTCACATGATCTGGGAGTTTTATGCCTTTTACAGTTACATATAAAGTTGATGGGTAACGATTTCTAGGACATCTTGCCCACCAGTCATAAATCTCAACATTTGAATGCGACTTGGTCCTTGGAGGTGGGTAATATAATTGCAGACGGAGTTTTCCGTCAATGTTTAGAACTCCATTGGTACCTACAAGCTGAAAGAGTGATTAAAAACAGGGGAAAAAAAAAAGTTATGTTAACACAAACATAATATAAGTAACAATTATTTCTAATATCTTAAACAACTACAGCATAAATGCTAAAATCCACTTCCCATTGGGGAAACATACTATCTCTAAAAGTGGTAATGAAGTAAGCAAGTGCTAAAGATGCCCAGGATAAAATCACCAAGATTAAAGCTTAGATGGTAGCCTAGTTCATATGCACAACAGTAACATCCTGTACGTGAGAACATCTGTGCAGTATTACTTTTTATTTTTTAAATTTTTTTTTAATTACTGTTTCCTAAGATCACCCAAATCTCAAAGGACTGCCAATACACAAAGCGCTTCTTCCAAATCTGTCCCCTTTGAATGCTGTAGCAAAGGGCATCACTGAGACTTTGACTCAGAGCAAAAGGCAAAGCAAAGCAGCAACCTTTCCAGTTTCAGAGGAAATAGAGTTCTCTAGTGAATCAAAAAACAAGTGCACCTACTGCCATTAACAGTGACCACTCTTTATCAGGACCTTTTTACTTTGACTGACACAGATGAAAAGGTAACACAGAGAGAGGCAGTAGGAATGAAGGACAGGCCACAGTTGTATTCACAAGTTGGAAATTCATCCTTCCCTTTGTTCAGGAGCAGGCTGTACTGAATGCCTGGATGCACAGCTCTCACTAGCTGCTACATACCCAGACACAGGATACCAGACCTCCAATTCCAGTAGATTCATCTTGGGCAGAGCTGAGAAGAGCCTCAGCCTGGAATGATATAGAGGTCCCTCTCCCTTGCCCTAAACTTGCAGTCCATTATCTTCCGTATTTCTCATGTGGTGGACTGCTCAATAGCTGTCAAGATCTACTGTCCATAGGGGTAGGTGTAAATAAACAATCCTCAGTCAAATTAAAGCTTGTCAGCAAGTACATGATGTACTGGATAAATTATCTGTATCTCATTGGTGCAGCATTTCAAACTCTGCAACTTAAAACAACATGCATTTTATCGTTAGGCAAGGGAGTCTTTGAAACGACTGGCCAACTGAAAATGCCGCTAGGATACAGAATAGTTGAAGTACAGAAATTAGTGGATTTGTCTTTTCCTTTGCAGAGACAATCTCATGAACACACAGGAAACTCTCAAATAAAACCTCCTGTATTTTAGGAACAAAAGAAACAAAAACTCTTACACATGCTATACTTTCTTCAAAAACATATATTCCTTACTGTCAAGCTTGTTACTGTAAATTGTATGGGGAAAGGAGAGAACAGCCAAGTAAGCAAGGATTTGATTTTCCATCTTCGTTGCCTGGAAACTTAAAAAAAGTGTTCTCCCACTTAGTACGGTTAGTGTCTTTTAGATAATTTAATAAAAATATTTATGCATTTTATTTCTTCATTTCAATGTTTACAATACCTTTAGAAATGCCCAACAAATTTTTCGGAAACCAGATTCCTGAATTTGTACATGAGAGTTGGCTCTCACTTCATCCACACTTAGAAAATCAACGATCTGAAAGCAATGGTAGATATATAAAGATATTAGCAATGAATACATACTTCATGGTAGTTAAAAAATAAAAAAATATGCTAGATGCAATCCAGTAAATTAAGCAGATTTCAATTTTATAAAAACAGTACTTCTTTCATACACGTATGCAATTAAAAATAACAGATCCTTATGCATTTACTTGATGAGTCTGATCTTAAAAAATAGTTATGACTTTTTTCTGTCTCAGTGAAAGAGGAAAATACTCATGTAGAATTTCATAAATCCTATATAGTTTACAAATCATATAGATCACAAATCTGACAGTCAAAACCAGCTCTATGTTAATCTAGCTGGAAACCAGCAGGCAAAAGTTAGTTTTCCTTTCCAAGCTTTATCACTTATGTCATAGAATCAATCCTAGAACAGTCTGAGTTGGAAAGGACCTTCAAAGATCATCTAGTCCAACCTCCCTGCCACGGGCAGCATCACCTTCCACTAGATCAGGTTGCTCCAAGCCCTGTCAAACCTGACTTCAAACACTTCCAAAGATGTCCATTAAACTCTTAACTTCTCTGGTCAGTGACACATTTAGCCACTCCTGGAGTTCTATCAGGTATACAAAAAAAACTTGGAATCATTGATACTTCATAAGCTGCACTGAAGTCCAACAACATGTTTTGGTCCCAACATTAGCAAGATTTCCATGAAGAATCTTTCAATATAAATGAAATTACTTTTATGGTAAACAATTAACGACTTCTAATTTTAGAAATGTGTTAAATTATGAGTATCTCAGAACATAAAGAAATATAAGATGATACTGTATATAAAATCTGAAATATATAAAACGAGGAATAAAAATGTTAATACTACAGAATCTCTCTTTACAAATATTAAAATACTTAAGCTCCAAAACATATTGAATATAAACCTTATAATTTTTCCTTTAAACATAATCATACTGGAGGACAAATTAATAACTATTTTGTGAAGGACAGGAGAGAAGAAGTAGATGTCTCAAATGTTAACAGAAAACAATGCAATAGCTTGCTCACTCATACAAGGGAAAAGAGGTGATGCTACAAGCGGGCAAACTCCATCTTTGAGTTACTGGTACTTAAGATTCTTTTCAGATTTTGAGAATGTGAAAAAGGAAAAAGTGATATCTTTTATACATGGTGCCATCCCTCCAGATCTGGAATGATCTTATCAGCCTTTCTCAGAAGTTTGTCGATTTAATAAGAAAACTTTGTCCTCCTTACTACTATCAAAACATGTTTGGATTTTTTTGCGATTAAAAATACTTGTTAGTATTAGCAAACACCAATACCACTTTCTGGTATCTCAATTCTGTATCTTATTACACTATTAATTAACTCAATATAACTGAAATAAAACATCTGAATCAGTCAAATATATACTGCTGAAAAAACTGAAAATCATAATGTGCAAAAACTAGATGTAAAGTACTTAACCTTACCTCAAAAAACAGAATTACCAGAGGGCTTTCTTCAGTGTTTTGAATAAAATAACTAAAACGCTCATTAAATATGACTTGCTCCTCCCATTCCGGAACTGTTGATTTAGACAGTCTGAAGTCATATGGTTGTGTCATAATAGGAAGAATGTGCTCTATTTGTTCCTGTTCATAATAAGATGAAACTTTCCTCTTGCTGTTTGAAAATTTCCAAATAGTTACAATTGTTATAGCACCTTACAAAAAAAACCTCAAACAAAACAGTATTTCTCAACTACTGGAAACAAAGAAACATACAAGATACACTTGGTTAATTTTAGGAAAGAAAATTCTAAAATCACGCAAAATTTAAGAGAATTTGCAATGTTTATAGAAATGCTACATACTGAAATTCAAAATCCCAGCAACCAAGTTACTGTTATCAAATTTATGCATAGGGATTATGGTAGAATCTATGGTTCAGACACTTAAAATTTGGATTTCAGGAAAATTATGCATAGTGCAGTGGAAACAGTAATTGAAGCAATTAGAAACATGAAAAACTAAACTTTATTTCAGCATTTTAAAAGCTCTTTTATAAAAAAGAAAAAGCAGCCACTATTTCTGCCACAAGCTTATTCTAGTCTTGGTTTCTATATATTTTTGAGATTTAGGAAATTTTCTCTTTGGAGAGAATACAGAATGAACTGTGCTGTAAATTCAGGGACCTCGAGAGCAATGCAGCAGTGAAGACATTTAAGTGTGCCAAAAAAGAAAAATCCCACCCTAATTTAATACTCTAGGCATATATATGCATTATCATAGATGTAAAAACTAATAAATGACCTCCCAAACTTAAAATTCAGTATTATTTTTATATTTCATTTTCTAGGGAACAGTCTACGTATTTGTAGTAATAACTGATAATAGAAATAGCATTAAAAAGTCACCTCTGATTCTTCTTGACGTATAAGCCACTTCTCTGATCAACAACATGGATTTTAACCATGGGATGAGACACCAGGAGATCAGTCTTAAGTCGATCAGATCGATGGATATAAACTCCCAACACAAGATCATCACCAAAACCAAATTTAGACTGACTTGAAATTTCTGAATTCTTCATTTCCTCATCGTTTTCTGCAGTAACTTCTGTGTTTCCTTCTGGAAATAGCAACAAAGTAGAGGTTGCAGTGTTCCACTAGTGACAGTTTAAAGGAGTAAAAACGTTCTGTATTCTCTGAGCAACCAAGAGCAATAATATTTAATGTGTTCTTTACATAATAAAACAAAATTATGAAATTTGCAGCATTTTAAACATATATGAACATATACATGATTGTATGTTAATATAACCTATTCTTATAAATAAACATTTTTATTTAAAAACAGGAGTCTTCCTCTTGATTGACATAGGTTCTTCTATGCCACAATGACTTAAAATCCATACAGTTCAATACCCTACTCTGAACCACAGCCTACAGTAGTGTTTCTGTTTGTTTGTTTAAGAAAAATGTAAAAAGGTAATCAGAAACTGATGCTTTCTCCATGTGCCTGTTCCTCGAATTTTTCAAACCATGTTTTCACAACTTTCTCATTTACAAATTACAGTGAGATCATCATACTTAAACAGATATCAAAAGGTCTGCTCTTCACCAATTTCTGTAATCTCCATTTTTCAAACGAACTTCTTATTTTGGCCTCCACAATATTTGAGGAAATTAATTCTCCAATTTGATTACATGTTGCATGAAAAAGTAGTCAATTTAATATCAAGTTAAAGCAGGGCTAATAGAAAATTTACAGCACAAAACAAATAAAAACTATAAAATAATAAAAAGATAATTAGAATATACATGTATGTATTATTATACTTAAAAAAATTTACTATTTCTCAATTTCAAAAATATTTATAGTAATTGAATTCTCAGGATTTTAGATTGATACATCAAAGAAACTTCCTTATAAATTAAAGTCAGAATTGGAAGAACAAAAACACAGTTAAGAAACTAAAACATAAAGAACTTCAACAGCTCAATCACTTCTGTATTACTACTATGGGCAAATATTTCTGTAGCAGAAAGAGAATCTTGGATAAAGCAGCACACGATTCTAACATTTTGGTGGCAGACCTTTTCGGGTCTTCTTTTTAACCTTCTTTGCCTTAGGTTTCTGTTTTTCCACAATTTCCTCCGGTTTCTGTCCTTCTGATGTAAGTACTCTTTCCAATGACTTGTTTTCTTCTGTTGGATGATGCTGTAGCTCAGAAAGGGACATTGCACTGCAAGGTGATGGATTACTGTCAACAATTGCATTCTACTGCATATATGGATACAATTGCTCATTACTACTTCAAATTTCCTCTTTAGTTGTGCAACTCATCTGTGTGTCTCTCAAATGTACCACACACACTCAACACTAGTGTCTTGCCTCTTTTATTTCTCTTCCCCCTTCATTTCCCCCTAATTTCCAGATAACTGCAGAACCTTTCCTGTGCATAGAGATAATCTAACACTTTTGCTGGATCAGGACCATCGCTTATCACTAAAGACATGCACAAAATTAAGTTAGTTAAGAGTGAGTTCCACAGAAAATAAACATCAGACAGTAATGAAAAGTTAAACAGATAGCATTTTGAAAAAGTATTTGGTAATATTTTTTCATAACAGAATCAACCAGTTCATCACTTAGAAAATATGTATAATTTATCGGAAAGCTTCTGCCTATCTTAAAATGAAATATTTCATCCAAGGTTTACAGACACACAGTATAGAGATTATCATGGTACCTTGTTTCAGCTTCATTTAAAATTGCTCTTTCTTTCTTCTTTTTCTTCTTTTTGCCCACTTCATTGTTCAATAAAACTTCATGGCTTTGAACAGTGGAGGTAAATTCAGACATCTGCTCTTTAAGTTTCATTCTTATTTTCTTTTTAATTGCATTTGCCTCATCCTCTGTCACATGCAGCTGATAGGCTCGAATTAGCTCTTCTTCCTCTTCTAAGTCAGTTACATTTCTCACTTCAGCCAAGGAATTTTTAATCTTCCTATCACTTTCTTGATGAGGTACATCTGTTTGTGATTTACTTTTTGTTTTCTTCTTTGGAAAATCATTAATCTTTTTCTCAAAACTCTCCAATTTAGCTTCATATAAATTTTCCTCCTCATTAAATTGTTCTTGTAACTGTGATTTCTTTTTCTTCTTGTTAGACTTTTGTTGCTTGTCCGCCTGCTCTTCACTAACAATATCATTGTTTATTTTCTCTGCAAGTGAGGCTTTCTCTCTCAGCTTATTTTTTGTAAATCGGGGACTCTCTTCTTCAGGATTATACGTGTTGTTTATAATTGCTTCATCATTCACACTTTCCTTAGCTAGATCAATATTACTTCTAAAGGTGTCAAGCTATAAATGAAAAGAACATAAAACAACTTGTACTAAAAATTATGTTTTAAGGAATAAACATAGTATTTTATGTTATTTCTTTAGTAAGATTACACAAAGTAAAACGAAATCAAAGATTTAGTTTTTCTCTTGTTTAAAATTCACAAGTGGCAGATTGAAAGGCAACAGAAAATTCATATTGAAAAAAACATATTGTGTTTGGGCACTTCATCCTCAATTTTGTTTTGCTATGTTTTTAAATGACTTATATGTATATGCAGTAAAAAAAGAAATCAACAAGTCTATTCTGTAAACAGATGCCAATGGTTTAGACTAAGGAAGACTTGGAGATCATATGCATCACAAAAATCAGTATTTTAATCCATTTAAAATGCAAACTGAGATTTGCTACAGGCTTAGATGTTTGTAGTCTCTTTAACTGAAAGCTGGTTGCTGAAGTTTGGCAATGAAATTATATTAAAAAGTGCTAAAACTGAGAAAAAGATGCCCACTAAGACTTTTAAAAAAACAACAAACAACCAAAACCACACAAAAAACCCCAAACCCAAACCACATTATTCTTAGTGGAATGAAAAGGGTTGATCTAAAGACTAGTCTAACAAAACCAGCTAAGATAAATTTCAGTTAATGCATTCTCTGCACTCCCGCCAATTTTCCAGGATTTTTTGGGGTTGTTTTTGGGAGGTATTTTGTGGGGTTTTTTTAAACACATTGTAAACTTTACTCCCTCTTTCAGGTTTCTATTCCTGGTTACTAAAAGTTATATCACTTCATCTGTGGAAACATTCAAGGCCAGGCTGGACCCATCTCTGAGCAACCTGATCTAGTTAAAGATGTCCCAGCTCATTGCAGAGGGGGCTTGGACTAAAAGACCTTTAAAGGTCCCTTCCAACCCAAAACATTATTGCTCCTATGGTAACTCCAAACAGCACAGATAGTAACTAAGGCCTGATTCTGTAAGGAGTTCAACATACAGATCTCTGCTCTATAATAAAGTCGCTGAGGTTCATTTACTCTATTGTCTTACATAAAACTCTCTGGACTCGCCACATGAAACATGAGAAAGAACTTTAAAGTACAAAGAAATCCAACCAAAGAAAATGTTGGTGAGAATGTAAGTATCTGCAGACAATTGCTTCTTTGCTAAGGCCATCTTCCTCCCTCCATAAACACAGACATCTTCCCTTCCAGCTGGGATACTTCTCCCTGTTACAGGATCACGTTTGCCTCAAACATTTTAAAAAACAGAATGAAGTTGCAACAGCAACCATGATTTGGAGGATGGATCCTGACTTAAGACTGTCCACCTGCAAGAATAACACTCCAAAAACACTCAGTGTGCAAGTCATTTGTCTCCATATTGCCTGCCCTCAATTATGTGAGCCTACAAACCTGCATCACTATCTTGGTTTATTCACATTTGACACGTGAAGACAGAATATGGAGAGCAAGGAAAGTATTGTAAGTGTTGAAGGAGAAAGAAGAAAAAAGAAAGGAACTTTTGAAGTACATCTTACTATTTGTACAGGAAAACTGTCCATGTGACAAGAAAAATATGCCAAGACAAAGTTTAAGACAGAAATGAAAGCTGATGTCTGAAAATAGAGACAAAGCTTAAAAATGCACTAACTAAACTTACTAGAGCTACATATTAAAAAACACTGTCCTAATAAAGTACGAGTTAAAAAAGAAAGCGCCTAGAATTACATGCAAGTATGATTATCTAACACATCAGAAAAATTTAAAGTTGTTCATGTATCTTTTCAGTAGGTGTCTTTATTTTTAGACATAGGATGCTAAATATAGTCCAAATTATCTCAGTATCAAATCATAAAAAAACTTGTCTTTGTAACTTTACCTTTTACTTGCTTAAATAGACAAGTAACATCCTCTTTATTCATAAGTCAATGATTTAAGAGGATGTGGAAGATTTCATATAAATAACTTGAAACATAGAAGAGAGCAAGATTTTTTTTAAAAAAATAACTAAAGCAACAAGCTTTGTATAAACTAAATAATGCTTCCTATTAGATTGTCCACCTTAGCTGCATTTCTACAAATAGCTTTAACTGCAGAGTATAAAGAATGAAAGTTAAAAAACACTGGCTATTAAGATCCAACACTGACCAATAGCTAAGGCCATGTTGATTTTTACCTTTGACAGAGCATTCAATTGTTAAGCCCAAGAAATATAAATGTTTGAGAAATCCTAAACAAAAAGCCCTTGTCTTTGACCTGTTCAAGAGTTTCTAAAATAACTGATATTAATTTCCTCAAAGAAACCTAGCTGTTACAAAAACTTGAAATATTTACTAGAACTTTTTATTATACCTACCAAAACATACAAACACAAACATGTGTCACGAATAGTAGCAGCACACAGTCATTTAATTATAGCAGATTTACTTATAGGAAAAAAATCAACAAAACAGGGTATTACCATAAAGAAATAAAACACTATCTCAAACTACAGCAAAACCCCAGAACACGATACTGCAGACAGCATAAAGCTGCTTCAGCAGTTTAAATATGAATTCTTCAGATACATTGCCTGTATGATCCTAATTCAGGCCATTTCTTCCACATGCAATTAAACAGAGAGGAAAGATGGGAGGGAGTCAAAAAACGATGGAAGTAAAAGCCAAGAGGTTCATAAAAAACCATCAAGTTAGGTCTCAGGCAGAGGGAGGGGTACTGTCCGAAATGCAGGACAGAGAGATCAACTAAGCGCAATCATCTCTATAAACACCCTTGAACTGAATTAGAAAAAGCAGTTAGGCTGGAAATGCAGCTCCAGCTTGGAGGACAGGCCTGTCTCTGAAGTAACTCCAGTGGGTTGCTGACCCGAACCTGACCTCCTGAGCTTAAAAGCACAGAACAAATGAGGAGGCACTTCTTTTCAAAAACAGCTCCATGGCCACATTAGGAGACTAGGGCAGAGCAAATGCTTTTTCCTGAGAACAGAGCCCAGCTCACACGACTGGCTGGCTGGGACAGAGAGGGAGGCACCAGCCGACCGAGACACACACGGGTCGGCTCACACATGAGGCTCGGACGACAGCGAGACGACCCAGGTCATGTCACTTGTCGTACGTGTTCCAGGGCTGACAGCGGGGAAAATGCCTAATAATCTTACTCCTTTTTTAAAAGAGCTTCTCAAATACATGCGAGTGGAACCTGGAAATGCAGCAAGTGATTTTGCACAGGGTATGTGGAAACTCAGATAACTAAATTTACAGATACATGAGGCTCGGACGACAGCGAGACGACCCAGGTCATGTCACTTGTCGTACGTGTTCCAGGGCTGACAGCGGGGAAAATGCCTAATAATCTTACTCCTTTTTTAAAAGAGCTTCTCAAATACATGCGAGTGGAACCTGGAAATGCAGCAAGTGATTTTGCACAGGGTATGTGGAAACTCAGATAACTAAATTTACAGATGTCCCTGAACTTCTTCCTATAATACAGGCACACCCTGAAAAATTAGGAATGGACATCACTGAAGGGCTGGTATTGCTGCTTGTAAAAGGCCATTTATTTACAGCTGAATTGGCTGGGTGGGATATTAACAAAAATTTAATGCAGTAGGGAGCCAGTTTTACTGCCATTGCTCTTATCATTGCTCATGTAAGAGTATAAAATGTAGATGCTCAAAGCTAGAACTATTTTGCATTTAGGATGGACTTGGAGAAGTTTCGCCAAATTTTAACAGAAAATATTGGACAATGTGCAGGTCAAATATACAGTCAACTATTTTAAATATAAGAAACAAAGGGCTAAAACTCAGTGGAAATCTCAGCAATTATTCAGTGCCTGTCAGCTTATGCAAGAAAAAGAAGGGCTATGAAACAGACGCTGGAAAAATTCTACAAACTGAAAGCTCCACAGGTTGTGTTTTACACCTAAGACAGAAGCTAAAGTACTGAATTAGTCAGAAGAAACCTGTGAAACACTCATCTTACCCAAAATAATACAAGAATTTTCAAGCCTGGAGATAGTCTCCTATTACCTGTACCCTCATGAAACTCCAGACTCCAGCCTGTCATCCAGGGCCTTATAAAGAAAGGGAAGGAGCAGACTCAGTGAGGTAGGAAAAAAAACCAACAAACTTCAAATGGATAAATCTGTTGCACTACTGCCTTCAATACAAAAACCTCAGTTACCTGCCTGTGCCCACTCCAGTATAGTAAGCTGATCAGAATAAGGAAGAAATTCTTGCCTCCATAAAGTGATCTTGCTTTTAACTTGGCAGAAAACTTCACCAACATTTTGTGACTTAAACATTCTCTTTACCATGAAATTTAGATTGAACCAAATAAACTCACCCATTTTCATGATGACTTTAGACAGATAAATCTATCTGTGCAAACCAATGTGGGCATTGCATGGTCTGAAGCTTGCCTCATTCTAACTTCTAATAGGAGACACAACTGGTAAAAAATGAATGTGGTGACTGTCAGCCCTTCAAAGGATACCAGGAAATTGACTTTCTGACTGTCTCCAAATTACCTGGTTTTTCAGCCTTGCCTTCAGGCCTCATACCCGCTACACCTGCGGCTATCGAATAACTGTTGTCAATCTCCACATCCATTACGAGCCTCTCATTCCCATCGGTTATGATTTCAAACTCCTCCTGCCCCACTGACATCAGGCTTTGCTCTTCTCATGAGGCTGCTTCCCTTCTCTACAGGCAAAGGGCACAGGGAGCAGTGCAGGCAAGCAGGCAGACAATCTCCTCACCCTCACTTCTGCTGCTCAAAATCACAGCAACCTCCTGCAGCTCCAGAACTCAGGCTGCAAGGTAACAGTGGACTGTGACAGAAAGGTTTTATTAATCTAAGCAAGGCTAGGTTCAGTAAAGATAAAAGAAAGAAGCAGACTGGAACACTTCCAGCGGAAATATGCTCTGACCCATGACTTGTTTCTGATCAAACCTGAGAGATCATTTATGACAAGTGCATGACATGAAAACAACTATTACCAATAAATTTTACATTATTTCAAGATATGTGAAACTCCATATAGTTAAATTATACGAAGTGAAGAAAACTGCAACAAAACCAGCCACCCTCCTGCACCTACCTCCTTTTCCCCTCCCACACACATTTCTTCCTTACAGAGAAATGACTGGTTATTTGCTGAAGCTTTTACAGAAGGTTCTACTTGAGTGCAACCAGCATGGAAAACACCAACCCGAACTCTTGCAACTTTGTCACACCCCAAGGAAATGGCCATATTAAGTGCCCATACGCATTTTCCTCAAGGTCTTAAGTTTTTTTTCTGCTTGAGTGGTAAAAATCTGTGACTTCAACAAAACCAGAAAGTCAGGCTTCCACAATGATCCTAAAAATGCTTCTTAATTTGTGTATAGACCACTGATTTAGGTGATTCGAGTCACCGTGATTTCAAGTGTTTACAGGTAAATCCAGATGATTCATGTTTTACATCAGAGACTTCTGGAGTGGAAACCATTTTTAGAAACAAAGTAAGCTTAAAATGTTTGAGTAATATAGAGTTGCCTGGGAACATACAATTACGTGCTCAAGAATACTTATAAAGTGCAGATTTAAAAAATCACGTTCCATCAAAAAAGTAAACCTAATCAAGGAAGAATTTAGTCTTGTATTTACACATAAGCCAGCAAAAAATTGCAAAAGCCCACCCTCTAACTCTTCTATGCTGTTTTAGACATAATGTTGATTCTTTGTATAGACTATTAAGTATCCTATACTTCAATGAATGCAAAATTAAAAAATACACACAAATACCATCTTCAAATTATCCAAGACAAAATTATGTTTTCAGCATAACGTCATTAAGTTTAATATAGCTATTCCAAATATATATAATAAATACATGTCACATTCTGATATTATATAAAATGCCATTCCTTTGTCTTAAATTAGTATTAAGGAATGAACATTCACTTCCAGCATCTAGTATGGATAAAATTGTAAGAAGAAAGACTGAAAATATAAAACCTAAGAGGAGGAAACTAAAAAAACCCATAACATTTGTCTTTTAAGCTAATTGCTTTCTTCTGATTCCAAACACTGTAAATCAATAACTGGCATATATGGGACTCATATTAAACATTTATTCTTCTGTTCAGGAAAAAAGCTACAATATGAACCATAACTCAGAGGAATCTCTGAGGCTCTTTTAGTGACATGCCACAAACAAAAAAGCCATCTAACCAAAAGGTCTGGGTGATAGAATCACTCCTAATCTGCAAGTCACAAGCTAAGGCCATAAGCTTTAAAAGAAATCTTTATACGTGTGTGCTGCCTAAGTGTGGAAACATAGGACCACTCAGACACAAAGCTCAGCACGTGCAGAAATATGTTGGTTACTGAAACCAAATTGGAAAAAAAAAGTTTCAAATGTTATTTAATGTTGTTTGTAAATTGTTATTCTTACACCAGTAATTTTCAGAAAATGGAACAAAGTAAATAATTATCTCTAATATTATTATATTTTTTCATCAGATCTCAATTAACTGATGTATTACATACATGTACCTGTATTACACAGATCTAGTACTCTCAAAATTAAATAATTTTACAGCCATAATTCTACTATACCATCATTCAAACTCTCACTGAAGTCAGAACTGAATTTGAAAATCTTAAAACTTTACAAAAAAATGTGAATGGAAAAGAAATACTGGTAAACTTCAAATGAGCGCGTGCCTACACGTGCCACCTTCTTTTTAACAGTATTATATGCTACATAATTTTGCCATACCTCCAAATTACAAGGATGCATATTTGATACACAAACAATAAAAGTCACATCGAAAAGAAAGGATATGTGCAGAATACTTTATTTTTTACGGTACATTTTCCTGATCCATTTTCAATTAAACAACCAAACAAAGCTCACATGTATTCAAACTCACCACAATATTCTCTTGAGCGTGAAACTTCTTTTTTTTTGACTTCTTTGTGTCTGTTATACTAGCATGCTGTCTCCAGATTTCCTCAAAGCGGACTTTGGTTTTTGCCTTTGCCTCACTTTCAACTGCAGAAAGAAATCTAGAGTATGATTCTCTCGCTTAATTATCATTATAGACTAAAAAAGAAAGGCGCAATCATGCTTTAAAATTGCAAAGGACAAGAATTATTTTATATGAGAAAGTTTGCCGAGAAATTCGCTTAGTATTCAGTTAAGAATTTCCACTGACAATGTAAACCACCCAAGGGTAACTCAGCAACGCTGTAAAAACACACCAGGCTATTACTTGTTGCTGAAGTCGGCACAGTCTACTGTTTCCTGAAGGAAGCATATTTTGAAGAGCACACACTTCAGGATCAGTACAAAATCTGGGCTAGCCAAAGCAGAGGATAGACTATTAGCCTCGCTGTTTATGGACAGTAGCATGCTGATAGCAGAGGTGACAGTCTCCAGGACAAGGAGCAGCTCCAAGTTCTTCCTGACTCTGGAACCCAGAGGAGCACTACCCTGAGACAGATCTCTATGAGGCCACAGCATGAGCGGATCCAAAATCAGCTGGAGCTCAGAGTCCCTGCCTTTCTATGAATCATGATTCTGCAATCAGCAGCATTTCAACCCTTGAAGCAGTAGGTGTTCGAGCCCCCCTGAGATACTGCTTAATTTGTAGCTGAAGAATTAAAGATGCAATCTGGCACACCATTGAAAAAAAGCTGTTGAATCCTCAGCTACAGCATATTTACCACTGTCATTACAATTTTTACAAAAGCCCCCAGATTTAAAAGAAAAAAAAGAAAAAAACCAAACCACAAAACAACATCACTTTGAAAATCAGCTATAAACATGGACTCAAAACAGAGCCAATGAAGCATTAAAAATTTATAGACATAAGTAACTTATTTACATCTAGTCCTGACTACAAAATATGTATTGGAAATCAAACACAAAGTATTCTCACCTGCTGGCATTTTCAGTCCTCAGTTAGAAGTGGCTCAACACAACAGCTGCTTCTTCCTCAGAATTCACCATTCTATGTAAAGTAATTAACAACTTTCATTAACATAACTGGTCCATAGACTTGAAGCTAACAACTGAATGCATGCTAATTAATATCAACGATGAATACAGGTCTTTAACGCAAATATTTATTTTTAAACTATATCCCTAAATTATTAGAAGTACTTTGCCGTCAAGTCTCGGCTCAGGATTCTCAGCATCCATCTGACACTTGTTATTAGAGGGTAAATAAAAAACAACTCTACACCAATTTAACTAGCTATATATTCCTGGGCAATAGCCAAAAATTTCAGTTCTCCAGTTTTCTAAAAAAACCTACAGTTTATTTAAATAATCATGACCCATGAAGCCATTTATATTAAAGGCTTTCTAACCAGGTTTCTATCCTGTCAGCATCATGAAGGAAGTTACGCTGTAGCCAGTTGGTAGTTTTCAATGCAAAGGTTAGTGTCTGCCAGCAAATGTAACTTTACTACAAATCTCTAAATATTTATGTTTACATAACGTATTTGAATTTTACATACAGCAGACCAGACAAGTAATTACATGAAATTCATTTCTGTAAAGAAAAAATGTTAGGCCCCCCTGGTTGTGGAGAAAAGCCTACAAATGCAATCCAAACAAAGCCTGAAGGCATCTAAAAATATTACATGGCGTTATCTTTTAATCAAGAAAATTCAGAGTGTTTTACAAAAAAACTTTAATACAAAAAGCTGTTTTGTAAACAGTGGAACTAATGAAACCTAGTTTTCTATGAACATGTTACGTTCCCCTTGGCCTTCCAGGCAATGAATTAGCATACCTACCTCCTCAACTGTCCATCAGGCAATAGCTCCAAGTCCTCCCTGAGTAACACCTCCTGGTAGACACCACTAACTCACAAGCACTGGACACCCAGATTACACCTGTCCTAATAAATTAGGACATAGCATTAAATACTGTCAGGCTATGCAGTTGCGTTACCCTTGGTACCATTTTGGCCCAAGCCACCTGGCCCACCCAAGCAATTCCTGGGTACGCCTTAGGACTTAGTATGGATTATCACTATTTGTCAGTTTACACTTGGCCACTCTGATTTGGGGCTAAAAGAGTTTGACAGCATTAAAGTGGGCCAAACATATTACTTGGCCTTGACACTAAAAATGACTCCTGGGCACACACAACTCCCCAGCACAGGAAAGGGCCGAGGCTACACTGATGACCCCAAGCACCCGCACAACCACACCCTCGGATTCCCCTCTCCTCTCTTTCACATATTACTTGCTTTTCCTCTGCGCCCCATGGACCACGTACTTTCAGGTCACTTCACCTTTGTTACTTACAGTAGTTTGGTTTGCTGGCCAAACCAAACCAAAGAAAGAAAAATAATGCAAAGTGTTCGAGTTGAGGTGGGATTAAAGAAGTGCTGCTTAGTCAGTAGCCATGTGTCATTTTCTTATTTTATAAATTAAGCAAACCATTTATACTAAGTATCCAACAATCTAAGGATGTTTGAAATGAGCAAGGATGGTGAGAACTGACTTCAGAGGTACAAAAAAAATTTTGTTATATGCTTCATCATGTCACTGACAGTGTAGCAACGTTTTCACTAACTAAAACATATTTTGACTCGTGAAGCAAAGCTTTACTGTCACAACTAAAAGAGCAACAGTTAAAAATAAAACTTCTTACAGAAAAAATTATTGGAAAATCAATCTGCTTTTGCAATTTATATTTAGTTAAGCCAAGATACCATTTTAAAAGTACTACAGTTAAAAAGCACTGCTTTTAAAATAGTCATTTTACACTTGGCTAGAAAATACTTATAATTGACAGAGTAGAAAAGTAAATATGATTATAAATTACAGCAGATTCTATCATTTTAATCATTCACTGAGGACTGCATGAACATGGAAAAGTCTCTTATGATTAGTTGAGTGATTTCAGACAGGCCTTAGAAAAACTAGTTACAAACAACAAATAAAATAATCCTTAAGTACTCTTAAATTTAAAACAAAAAACATGAAAAACAATATAGAACACAACAGTATAATAAGTAAAGTGCATACCTGTTCCAAGCATGGAAATAATTTTATGATCAAACTTTCAATAAATCACACGAGACACACACACACACACACACACACAAAAGTAATTTTGCAGACATTCTTCCTTATGATGGAGCAAACACCCTTCCAAATGCTAGGCTCACCTCATGTTTACCAGCACTCTCTGTAAAATGCAGATATGCCAAATTCACCAGCGAGTGCATCACCTTCTGTTCACCTCTATTTATCAGTAAAAGTCTATCCTCTTGTGGCAATAAAATTAAGTGATAGAGTCTTCTAATTTTAGTGCTATTGTTTTATACACATTTCCAATTTAGAATTACATAACATTTGACATGGTGCATTAAAGCTACTATTAGATTTGTGTAAATATAGATCATTAATCAACAGGGGTAAGAATAAGGCTATTTACTCAGTGTAATCTCACCTTAAAATAGGAGAGATTTAATCGTATATCAAAGTTAAGCAACCACAGTGCTTGCCTGATCAGATTTGATCTCTTCCTTGTTAGTTAATACAAAGAAATCCCAGAATGACAAGAAACCACAGTTAGAACACTGGCCATCAGGAATAACCAGGAAAATAAAATTATGAAGTCCATACTTTCAAGAATTGCTGTATATCTTACTGAAAATCAGCTAATTTACTCTTCTCTAATATTCCATCTTTATTTAAAAATATGATTCCACCTTAAATTCTGGCTTTTTTCACAGCATTTTACAATACTCACTGAGTTGCTATACTCTGCCTTCATTATACAGCAATTCTTTCCAAAAACATGCCACATAGCCCACTGTTCACAAAGAACATCTTCACTGATCACTAAAAAAATACAACAAATAAAACCTAACCAAACCTATACTATAAATGGAGAACACACAGAATCTGCACTACAAATAGCAAGTGACAAATTTCCTATAAAATTTGTCCCATTTAGGAAACAAGTTGACAAAACAAGTTGACAAAATATAATTTCACAGTTCAATACCTTCATGAACTAAATCCGTCATTTATCTTTTACCACAAAAAGTGAACATAATCTCCAGTGGCTGAAAAGAAGCAGAATATCAGGTCTAGTTTCCTTCTAATTTTTTAATGAGATCAGTCATCCTAAAGGGAAATATTGAGTTTTACTAGTTGCTTTCTAATTAAGCTATCTGTAAGTATTACTACTTTGAGATCTGAAAAAGCTTTAACTCGGAATTATATAGCCAAGTAACACTGACTTGAATCTATTCCTCTTCACTAATGATGTGTGACATAAACCACAGACTTGTTTGCCTCAGAAGGGACCTTAAATATCACCATGGGCTCCCATTAGACCAAGTTGCTCAAAGCTCCATCCAGCTTGGCTTTGAATGCTTCCAGGAAAGGGACATCCACAACTTCACTGGGCAACCTGCTCCAGTGTCTCACCAACCTCATGATTAACTTCTTCCTCACATCTAATCTAAATGTGGTCAGCAGATCGAAAAAGGTGATTCTGTCCCTCTGCTCTGCTCTGGTGAAACCCCACCTGGAGTTCTGCAACCAGCTCTGAAGCCCCCAACACAAGGACATGGACCCATTAGAGCAAGGCCAGAGGAGGGCCACAATCATGATAAAAGTGCTGGAGCACTCCTCCTACGAAGTCAGGCTGAGAGAGATGGGGTTGTTCAGCCTGGAGAAGAGAAGGCTCTGGGAACACTTTATAGCAGTCTTCCAGTACCTGAAGAGGCCTACAGGAAAGCTGGGGAGGGACTGTTTGTAAGGGTGTGTAGCGACAGGACAAGGGACAATGGTTTTAAACCTGAGCAGGGTAGATTTAGATTAGATGTTAGGAAGACGTTCTTTATTATGAGAGCAGTGAAACACTGGAAGAGGTTGCCCAGAGTGGTAGTGGAGGCCCCATCCCTGGAGCCATTCAAGGTCAGGCCTGACAGGGCTCTGAGCAACCTGATCTGGTTAAAGATGTCCCTGCTCACTACAGGGGGTTCAACTAGATGACCTTTAAGCGCCCCTTCCAGCCCAACACATGATTCTAGGAACATTCCTGCCACACGCCACAACTGC
>NW_009705342.1:148174-148396 GCF_000703405.1 Apaloderma vittatum
TGCCAATTCCTCACGACAGGGAGCCACCACTGCTTTGGGGCTTAACGTGCCTGGAGAAGCCTTGTCCGTCGTGTGCCGCGAGGTACATGCTGACCACGCAGTCTCCCCTGAGTAAACTACGAAGCTTGAACCGAGCTGTGGGGGGCCCCCAGGGGGAACCACTAATCAAGGGATAACGGCTTCACGCGACACCGTTTCAGTCCACCGCGCTGCACGGAGACC
>NW_009705343.1:0-1228 GCF_000703405.1 Apaloderma vittatum
AGAAATTCCCACTTCTTGACTTCCTTGTGACTTCTTTTCTTTTTCTTCCCCCACCCCCTTCTTTTTTTTGCTTTCCAGGAGATTATAGCAGAGGTTGACAAAGTGCTAATCTTGCGGAGGATTACGCACGAGGAATCTCTATTGATTTCCTTTTTTTTTTTTCTTTTATAGAAATAATAAAAGTCTGCATTGCAGGGTTTTGGGAGCTGCTGGGGATGATAAGGCACTTTTTTCTAACATTAACTTTAAGGTTTTTGCTTGCATAAAATATTGATTTATTAGGGAATCTACAAATAATATACTTAGTAGAGAACACATTACATTTATATAACTGAAAATCTGCATTAGTATATATAGTAGCTGAGACATAATAATGCAAGCAAAAGAAGATTATTATTATTTTTATATAGTGCTGTAAGTTTATACAGTGTTATACAACCTGTGCTTGTAGCCCCTCAGATATTTACTGTACAGTGTAGTTTGTCTGTCATCTTGGGTAAGTATTTGATTTCTAGCAAGTGGATATAATTCTGTAGTAATGTATTTTTTTTCCCAGTGCATTTTTGTGAGATTTGCACTCGTTTGAAAAGAAATTCTACTTCACCACCAGTCATTATTACAGCTGGACAGGAGAGGTTTTAGGGTTGTATCTGAAAGAAAGAGATTGTCTCACAAACATTAGACAAATGTGTGTCACACTGCCTGGGTAAGAGACATGAACTCATGATACTCAAAATCTTAAAGAACAATATGAAACAACACTGTGAAGGCTGTGGCTTTAGACAATTTATTTATCAGTTCACATAGTTTCATGTATTAGTGCTGCAGCTGAAAAAGGACCCAGGTGGATACCTCCAGCCTGTATCTCAGAGGCCAGAGCTGAATAATTTGCTCAGAAATGGCAAATGAGGAGAGCTCCTTGACGAAGTGACAAAGTGTTTCTGGAGTTCAAGTGGAGAAAGAGAACCCAAGGGGACTTTGGGCACCCAGCATAGCCTTGACTGTGCAGGTTGGATGAGGCCTTCTGGCAGTGCCGCTCATTGGAAACAAAGATGCATTCAGGAGAGCGAGGAAGGGCATTTCCAGAGGCAGCAGAAAGCTGAGGTTGAAGCACGTCATGGTAGAGCATCCCGTCAGGCTCGCTGGGAAGGCAACATGTTGCAGTCTCTGAAAGGAACCTGAACACATGTATGAGCTTGGCACTTCCAAAACTCAGAAGCAGAGAGGG
>NW_009705343.1:1259-63303 GCF_000703405.1 Apaloderma vittatum
CCCTGGTAAATCGCAGCAGTGAGTATTAAGGTTTAGGAGGCTTCTTATAGTGCTACATACAAGTAAAGAAAGTGCTCAAGGACCCAGAGAGGGACATGACCAGGAAAGAAGGTACCTTGACATCTCCGATGCAGAGGCCACTACTTGTTTAGGAAAATGGTGTGGTATGTCATTCTATTCCCTTGACAGAAGGTTTTGCAACTCCTGACCTTCCTTCCCAGAGCTATTACAGGAGCTGGGGCTTTCAGAATACCTTGGAGTGTAACAAATTCAGGTTATTTCCTTCCTGAGAGGCACCTACTCAGTGTAAAGTCTTGCTCTGGAAAGTGGCCTGTCACTAAAGGGCTGGTTGCAGAAGTATCCCACTGCTTCCACCATTGTGTGCAGTGCAGGATGGGAACAACCCAGACATGGTGCACTGGAGATGATGCCACCACTGCCTGTCATGACTGCTAATTGCCAGATTGCTGGGGGGGGTCACAACATTTTGATATAGTGGGTACACCTTAGAGGAACGTAAGAGATGGATAACTATCATTTCTAGGGGGAAATTCTAGTATCAAGGTGCTCAAGACCTGTAGGACCTTGGTTTTGAAAGGGCTGGTGGGTTTTTAAGGTCAGTCAGTAAAGGCAGCACCTGTAAAAACAGTTATGACAGCATGTAGGACAGTGACCAGTGTGCTCATCCTTGATGGGAGGGAAGTTAAAATACTCTCGCTAACTGTCCTTTTTTAAGGACTACCTGGATGTCCCCAGATCATCTGATCTGGTTCTGAACACTGTGGGACATTGGGGAGGTGTAAAATTGGGTGTCTGATATTTCTCTTCCTAATGTACCAGCTGTTAGATCTGTAGCTGAAAGATTTACCACTCCATAAGGCTTTTATTCCTCCACTTCTCAATTTAATTAAAACATTCCCAGTCACCTCTGTGGAAGAAAACACCTTGTCATTTGGAAGCTGAGAAAGTCCTGAAGGCTCAGAGCTCTTGGGATGCTTAACATCATTGGGCAGTCATTCCCCCAGCAAATTTGGCAGCTGTTCAATCAGATGTTTCTTTATAGCAGACTCCAAATTCTATCATTCAAATGAAATATTTGGAATGCCTGTATCATGTCTTTTGCTCCAATAATAGCTTATTTCTCTAGGATGACCATAAAGAAACAAGGGTGAAAGCTCACACTGCTAATCCCACTCCAGCTGTTATCATTCTCCCTTAACTTTCAATTAATTAGGTTATTTCCTATCAGCAGCTCCAGAGGCTGAGTCCAACCAGCTGAAAGTCACATTTGCCATGGTGAAAGGTCTGGTATTGGAATTCAGCGTTAGTTTTTAAGGGAACCTTCCCAACTCTTTCAGCAGGGTGATAGTAAGCAGATTATTGTGTGAGATTTCCTTTTTACTGCTAGAACTGCTTGCCACTTCCAAGACTAACAAGTAATTGTGATGGTTATCAGTGCTCTTATGAGGCAGTCACAATGTTAACTCCAGGAGTAATTGTCCAGCCAAAGAGCTTCTGAAGTAGTTAACCTTAAGTTCATGGAATATATAAGAAAAATGTTGTTATTTGGGCATTAATAGGACTGTTTACTGCTAAGCTAAATTTAGATACCCCTTTAAACTGAGCTCACTCACCAAAATTTATCATGTGCTTAAATAAATAAATCCCATTTACCTGAAACTCTTGAATTTAGAATAAACCAAAGTGCAATCAGTACATAAAATCTGTTCCTTATGGAGATTCAGCAGAGAGGTGTAATTTTTCTATTAATTTCCTCATAGTTTTGTGATACAAGTCCCACAGACACATTTTTCCACTACATTTAGATATTTAGCAGCTGTCATGACTCTTCTATGGATCTCCACTCTATGGAATAAATGTCACCTACCAAGGGGTCAAAGAACTTCATTAAGAAAGAAGCTAAGCAATGAGAGAATTTTCCACATATGAAAAGAAATACTGGCTCAGGGAGCTTTGGCCAATTACACAAGTCAAAGATCTCTCCAATAGGCAGGACCTAAGACTTTTACTATGATCAGGAATTAAGCACTTCCAGAAGGTGATATATCCCCCTCCCTGGGGATGTCCAAGGCCAAGCTGGATGGGGTTTTGAGCAACCTGGTCTTGTGGAAGGTGTCCCTGCCCACGGCAGGAAGGCGTGGAACTAGGTAGTATTTAAGGTCCTTTCCAACTCAAACCCTTCTGTGATGATGTGATTCTAGGCTTTCTCTGCTTTCCTCTGGAAATGCCTTTCTTTCTCCTTGTTATGGGAGGAAGCCAGAAAACTGTCTTAAGATACCTAACTTAGAGTTGACTAAGCACAGTGGGATGAATCCCACAGATACTTCAATGCGCATACACTTTTCTCAGAAGATGACTGGTTTAAGAAGACCCAAGAATAAGCAGCATGCTATAGAAAAGTCAACTGCTGATGTTGTAGATCATGCTTCACACTGAGCTCTACTCAAAGTTGCAGTTTTATTCCATGTTTTCTCAATGCGTAAAGAGATGGAAATATACTCCGGGATAAAATCTGGATATTAAGGAAGAACTTGAAATTAAATTATGTCATCAGATTATGGTACTTATTGCAGTCTATCTTATAAAAGATGTTTGCTGGAAGAAAATATTTCACATTCAGGTATGCAGAGCTAATGAAATAACACAACTGCACAGACATACATCCTTTATGCAGTAGGTAACGGATATACTCTACCAACACAGCTATTATTAAAGCTTCAGTTGTCCAATCCATACCAGGATTTCCTGAGTGTATGCTGCCATTGGAATCAGTGAGAGTGTTCTAGTTAGAACTTGCCAAAATGAATTCAAGTCTAGCCATAAGTAAGTCAAACTCTGGCTTCTGACGATATTTGTTTACCTGGAACCTAGTCTGTCTTCTGACATTGCACTCGATTTCTAGATCACTTTGAAGATAAAAGCAGTCTGAGGGTAAATCTTAAAAGAGTATGTCGGGGAGGGGAAAAACCCCCACCCTTTTAGGTCCTATTTTGAGAGTCTTTCCATATATAAATCAAAAAAGAGAACCAAGATGCCAGTACGTCTTCGTTGTATTATCTTAAGATGGATTTATACCACATTCCCAAATAAATTTATTTTTTAAGTCAACTACACAGATGGTTGCATAATGTTATTGACATTTAAAGAGACTCAGAATTTTGTGTTCATTACAAATGTTAGGGAAACCATTCTTCCATTTAACATCCCTTTAACAGACTGATTTACTTTTCTAATGTATTCTGTTAACAAACATCAATACATCAGCATTTTTCCTCCGAGTCAAAGCTTGGAAGGATGAAATTTTCCAGGTAATTGATGGACCATTTAAAAGTCATTATGAAGAAAAGGACAAAGTAGAGTCATGCTGGAACAGTGCAAGGCTAAAAGAATTCTAGACCCATTCTGAAGATGGAGCCAGAAGCACTAAAGAACTTACTCCTTTCTGACGCTTCTTGACCAAACCCTTGTCTCCTCTTACTTGGATGAGACTCACCTCACCCAAAATCTGAATTCTCCTTTGGAGACAAGTCTCATTTCAACATGGTTAATTGTATCTTAGCAAAGACATAACTGCTGTGGTGAATACTCAAATCTAAACTCAAAGTTAAAATAGAAAGGCTGTGGGGAACCTCTGACCTTGCCCAGGTTTTTACTTTTATTTTCTGATTCCTAAAGAAATACATTTTTCGGTGATGTTTATTAGTTACCTTGTAAGACAAGGAGTATTTGGTGTCATTAAAATCCTCCTTTTTTTGGAAGTATCAACTTAATTCCTAAAGTGAAAATTGCATGCAAGATAGCTTCAGCCAGAAATGACCAGGGGTTAAATGATGTGTGTTCATCATCTCTAAATCAAAGCATGTGGTGTGACTCACCCTGGCCAGCTTCATTGTTGTTCTTATTATAGGATCTCCTACAAAGGTCACATTTAACTACTAAAAATAAATCTGTAGCCCAGAAAACATTTGTTCTTCTGCAAACAGTTTGGGAAAATATAGGCTACTCCTGCGTTAAAAGTACAGATCCGGGTCACCGAGCTGACCTACTTAGGGGATATTTTAGGGCTTCCCAAAAGATTTCATGTCCTCCAAATGTCAATCTTATTTCAGTTCCATGCATCAGCGTAAGTCTTCTTACTTCAGAGGAGACTGTTATTTAGACAGAGATTTTATCAAAGTTTAACTGGCTTAATATTTCTTTTGAAAATCACATAGAAAGTTGAGATTAACCTGACTATAATGCTTAGCAGCAGGAGGAGGACTTGCATAAAACCTTATTTTGGTGATATGACTGATTCAGGCTTTAGTCTCTTTTGCTACATGATGTGTAACTCTGCCAAAACCAGAAAAATCCTAATGTTTGAGCAGAGTCCAGCCTCTCTGTTTAAATGCTGCTTATGGTGATGAGATGTCTTCTCAACAGCATGAGTGTCCTTAGTCTTTGCCTTTCTCTTGTCAGTGTGATACTGAGTGGAGTCAATTGGGGAAAAGGCATCCTAGCATTGATGTTGTAAAATCAATACATCATCAGCATTGGTCTTCATTTAGGTTGGTGTGGCTGGACTATCTGTGTTAGGTCACCACCTATGCTTGATGGACAACTTTCTTTCAGGAAATTGCTTTCACTGACCAGGGGTTTGGCCATGCCACTCGTGATGCTGCAGTCAAAGCCTTCTGCAGCTTCCAGGCTGGCGCAGGACAAGTTCTCCAAAGATACTCATCAAGTGGGCTGTGTGGCAAGAAAGAGAGAGTGGTATAGATAATAAATCAGAGCAAGAAGTGTAGGAAGTCACAAGAGAAACCTGAGTGGAAGGAGAAGCCAAGAGCAAAGCATGAAATAACATAGGAGGACTAAAACTTAGGTCTCCTTCCTCAGTCTTTCTTATTGACTACGCTGGGGAAGTCCCTGCCCTGTGAACTGGTTTCTCTGCATCTTGTTTTGAAGTGCTGAGCTTTCCCTCTACCTTCTGCAGAAATTCTGGCATTTTACTTTGGGTAGACGTGATAGCAGGTCTCAGTCTGAGTGTGTGAGCCCAGCTCACCTGCAAAGTAAGGAAACTGCTTCCCACTGAGTGGTCCTTGGCAAAATAACCTAGAAGACCTCAGTGAAAATAGTCCAAGTAATTCTGAGCAAGGTGCTTTTAAAGACCTTAAGACCTGCCAGGTTTCCTCATCTTACCACAGAAAGGACAGGACAATCCCTGCCTCAGAGAGGGATGTGAGCAAACATCAGTGAGAGGCTCAGAGCCTCTCGTGATGGAAGCTGATAAGGACACAAGTGTAGAGAATTCTCTGGATAAGAAAATTCATTAGGATTATCCTAGCAGTGTTCTGCATTGGGAACAGAGCTAAGCCTAACAGAAACCTGTCAGCAAGACTCTGCCTACACCTTCTCTCCCTCCAGAATGATCAGTGGCTGCACAGGGTCTGCCTTCTTCTGATTGTACCCAGAGGCCACAACCTCCCTCCTGTTTTTCTCACAAATAGAGAGCTCAGGATTTCCAAGACTACATTCCCTGTTGATTACACCTCATCATTTTCTGTGTTCTGTGCTCCATGAAGAACAAGGACTATTACAATGAAAGCTCAAATTTCTGACCATATGCTTCTATGTGACGGCAATTGCATTGTTAAGTCTGAAATGTATCTTTGCGAAGGAACCAAGATTTTTGGGTCAATATGCATGACTGAGTAGAGTCAGGTGGCAGCTTGAAGCGTGAGAGACACATCGTTAATGGGCAGACTGCTTATCAGAGCCTGCCGCGGAGGTATTTCCTGGTGAGAGTGAAGGATAGCACAACCACGGTATCAAAAGGGATTCTAATTAACTGGTGACATTACTAGAACAAGACCATTAAGCCAAGCCTTGCACATTTCAGTCTAATCACATCTTCAGATAGAATAATACTTTAATAAGCCTTAAGCTGGAATTGATTTTTTTTTATTCATACACCAGACATTGAAATCAAGACAAAAAACAGTTGGAAATTATTTAGCAGTTACCAAGAACTAAGGAAAATCCTTTATTGTTAATAAAAGTGGATTAACATTTTTCTTAATATTGGGGAGCTATAATGTATTTTACCTAGTTTATTAACTAAGCTCAGCTGAGGATCAGTCCCTTAGACTGGCTGTCAGTTGACTCCTGCGTGCTATTGTAGGATTGTTTATCTGCTTGCATCGAAGCAGCCCTCTGATGGATAACTTGCCTTCCAGTGCTTTCAATTTGTGTAACAGCATGGTGCGTCAAGATGCCATTAACACTGAACAAAAGAAATCTGTTAATAGAGAGGTCTGGATGGTCAATAACTCCTCAGCTTGTCTGCATGGTAAACACTCAAGGCTCCCATACTGTCCATGATTTGCTACGTGTTGGGTCTCTGGAGATTGCTTTCTGTAGATCAGATATCTGTATGTGAGCTGCTACAACAGCAGAAGCCACCTTGCATCCATCCATCAGTCCCCAATAGCGTGTCTCAGCAGTTCAGTATTTTCAAACATCCTGCAGCCGCCTCTCCAGTCTCTAGCAGGCTTGGTAACCTGTCTGTTCGGGGAGTGAAAGTGTCTCCTAGAGATTCTCCAGGTCATATCTGGTGTGGGCAATGCCATAACCATAATTCATTGTTCCTCTTCAATTCCACCCAAATGCTTTTCTTGAGACGCTTTGTGCTGTCACATTTTGCTGCCACTGACCCAAACTTTCGTTGTTTCCATGATATGTACACCTACATCTCTCCAAATGGCAGTATTTTCCTTTAACGTTCCCTGCTCTCAGTTCACCATTAGTTCTGCCTCCTGACCTTGCCAGGGAGTCCCATTAAGCAAAAGTGACTTCTCTGGCCATTCTCCACCGAGCAATCCTCCCAGGCACCACCGCTGAGGTTGGTCTTCCCTGAACTTTTGCCAGCCTGCTCATGCTGATCTTGGCATCGAGATTTCAGTGTTGAAGAGAGCCTTTTTTCACCACGTTGCCCAGCTCCATGGGAGAGGTTCCTGGAGTTATTTTGCTCCTCCTTTGTCCCCCTAAATTTTGCTCTCAAAGCTAAGTCTTTTTTTCCGCTTCACTCATGACTGTTTCCCCCCTTGGAGACGCCCACTGTACCAAGGGCACTATGTCACCATCAAGCAATGTAGTATAAATCCGCACAAATCAGATTTGCTTCACCAGTGCCAAAACCTCTCTTACTCAGACTCCCCACAGCAAACCAGTTTGACTGAGTCTGCTGTGGAATTCCTCATCTGCAACACGTTCTACCATGTGGCTCTACTGGCATTTTCTATGCCCTTACTCTTCCAGCTGTCTCTGTTGATAGCGTAACCTATTAGGAAGTTTCTCTGATTTATACTTGTTTCTGATGCAGGTTTTCTGGAGGAATAGGAATCATCCTGGAGGAATAATTCTGTGATTCACTTATTCTTTGATTTTGTGAGTAGGAGTCAAGCAGCATTTTTCAATCAGGGACACTTGCCTCAACGGTCTCTGTACTCATATCTGGTATTTCCTGCATGACTCGTGCCAAAGGAGCTGCTGATGGTGAGACTGTGATTGTAACCACTGAGAAAAGATAAAGCTCCATGCCTGTTATCACACTATTCTGATAATTAATCTCTATTAGTGATTAGTGTTAAGGGATTGCAGACCTGTGAAGTCAACTTTCACAGTCGCTGTGACAAAGGAAGTGCTGAGCAACCTGGTAGATTTACAACATGGCCCAGGAATATTTCTCAGATGTAGGAATGGTTGGCCTGCAAAACCCAGATCTCATCCTGAAGCCTGATCTTCCTGCAGCATGTATTTTGGCAGAGGTTTTCTCATCCAGTGTACTTGGATGAGTGGAAGAAACCGGCTGACTTTTTCTAGTTGCATTTGCTATTCACTATGGGTTCCTTGGGATGTCTTGGACATTGGTTTTACTGGTGAAGAAAGTAAACGTGAAGGTTTAACAAAATGGAACTAGTGACAAGTTTGCATATGATGCCTTGCTGAGCAGTACAGTTGATTGATTTGGGAGAAGGGATGCCATTTCCTACAGATTTTGACAGGCTGGAGGAATTTGCTTGTGCAAATCTCATGAAGCCTAACACGGCCAAGTGCAAGGTCCTGCACTCATGTCAGGGCAATCCCCAGTATCAGTATAGACTGGGGGAATGAAGAAATTGAGAGCAGTCCTGCAGAGAAGGGCTTGGGGACACCTGTGGACAAAAAATTGGACATGAGCAGGCAATGCATGCTCACAGCCCAGAAAGCAAATAGCATTCCTGGCTTCATCAAAAGCAGCATGGTCAGCAGGTCGAGGGACAGGGACAGGATTCTCTCCCTCTACTCTACTCTCATGAGACCCCACCTGCAGTTCTGTGTACAGCTCTGGAGTCTTCAGCATAGGAAGGACATAGACGTGCTGGAGCAAGTCTAAACAAAGGCCCTGAAGATGGTCAGGGGGCTGGAAAACTTCTACAAAGTCTGAGACACCTAGTGTTGTTCAGGCTTTGAGGAGACCTTACTGTGGCCTTTCAACGTGTAAAGAGGACTTAAAAGAACGACGAAGAGAGACTTTTTACTGTAGTGACAGGACAATGGACAATGGTTTTACACTGAGAATAGATTTAGGTTGGACATAGAAATAATTTTTTTATCATGAGGGCAGTGAGGCACTGGAACAGGTTGCTCAGGGAAGTCACAGAAGCCCCCTCCCTGAAGTGTTCAAGGCCAGGCTGGACAGAGCTTTGAGCAACTTGGTCTAATTAAAGATGTCTTTGACTCTGGCAGAGGTGGGCTAGATAATCTTAAAATGACCCTTCCAACTCTAATAATTCTGTGATTCTATGAACTATAACTGCTCTGAATTTTCAAAGCCACTTACAGATTTGAAGTGTAGGAAGATGCCAAATGTTATTTTCAACATCATCTGAGCAAGATATTGTCTAATAACAGTGAAAATCAATTCCTTGTTTCATATTATTGATTACTGGATGAGGAGAGAAAAATGTCTCATGGATCAAGAGAATGGAATTGAAGTTTCTCTTTCTCAGGAGTGGGTCCAAAAATATTTCTTCCCTTCTTCCACTACAATTTTACTTTTCTCTGCTTTTGCACAGCAGCTTCAACAGGAAGCTTGGAGACTATACCCGCTCAATTTTTTCTTCAATCTAATGGTTTTGGTGGATTCATAAGAGCAAGTGAGAAGGGGGCACCATCCCCTTGTTCTGAAATTCCTGTTACATGGTGTCACTTACAGATCATATGCGTGGTTTTAGCCCAGCTCTGGTTCTAAGCAATTTTGGGCACAAAATGGGCTACATGATGTGTCATGAGCACAGAGAAGAAGGCAGATCTCCAAGCAACCTGAAATTTATTAACATTGAGCTGTGGGTGCTTTGAGAGTTAGGTGGAATCCTGAACGGTGACTTTCAGAAGGGCAAATCTGAGCGGAGAACTGTTATCTTACTCCCAGTGCCTAAATCTGTACAAAGTCAGGATTTTAGGAACTGGGCAATAGTACAGTGCCTAGATTTCAGAGCAGTGTGTCTGCTGCCACACTATACGGTCGCTGTTCCTTTCTATGAGAAAAGAAGACTGAGGGGAGACCTTATCGCTGTCTACAACTACCTAAAAGGAGGTTGTAGGTGTTGGTCTGTTCTCCCTATGGAGAGTGACAGGACAAGGGGAAATGGATTTAAATTGTGCCAGGGGAGGTTCAGGTTGGATGTTAGGAAGAATTTCTATACTGAAAGGGTTCTCAGCCATTGGAACAGGCTGCCCAAGGAGGGGGTTGAGTTGCCATCCCCGGAGGTGTTTAAGAGACAAGTGGATGTTGTGCTGAGGGATGTGGTTTAGTGGTGCTGCTAGGGCTAGGAAAAAGGTTGGTCTCAACAATCTTGAAGGTCTCTTCCAGTCAAAATTCTTCTATGATTCTATGAAGATGAGCAGTATAGTGCTTTTTTTCTCATCAGTTTCTCCAGCTCCCATGACCAAGCCTATCAAATTTATTTCTATTTTCTTAAGTCTTTCTGCTGTACACTCAAGTCAAAATAAATACAGTATTTCAAGTGGCTTCTGATAAGAATCATAGCCATGTAAAGAGTGCCAATAACAGATGATTACTCTATATGTGTTGCTGAAAATCATATTGGTCTTTTTTTATTCTCCTTTACATTCCAAACTTTATTACAAACTTAATCATATATTTTGAAAAATACCAAACAGTGTAAATAGAGATTGACAGAAAAATATCCTTGGCTAAACAGTGCTATTGGGAAAAATATAGAGTTTTAGAGTGTGGGAGAATGACAATTTCACAGGTAGATGATTTCAACAAAACAGACTGCTGTGAGTGAATAAAAACATGTGGAATTATTAGTGTGGACTATGAATGGAAAGAATCACTGGAAACTGGGTGCCAAAATATAGCAATGTATAAGGGAAAAATTTAGATGGCTCAAGCAGAGCAGAACCAAAATGAAGAAGGGAATAGCTGTGTCCATCTGCTGGGGGCAACATCCTGGAAATACAGGCAAACACATTCAGTGAAATTTTCTGTGTTGTTGGTGCTGCCTGGGCCATTCAAGAGCTGCTATTTCATCCAGTTCCAGCAGTGGTTCATTGTCCTCCCAAGAGCAATGAGAAGCTCCAACAGCATCGAGGGGAGATCTTGCACAAAACTGGATCCCTCCTAAGATCTATCAGGTGTTTGTTCAGTGCAGCCTGCAAAATTTAGAAAACCTAATCCACACCTTACTGATACTAGTTCGAATCCTATCACAGATTAGCCAGGTAGATAACAGAAATGCAAATAACAGATTCACCTACCATGTGAGGTGCTGAATCCCACCTCACTCCTGCTTTTGAGAGTAACTATTCAATAATAGGCACAAAATATAGGATTGATTACTTTGATCATCCCAGCATGACTCTTTCTCTCCTACTTCTTATTCACCTGCTTTAGTAACTGTGATACATCAGCAGAAATCATGGTGTCACGTATGATATGTCCTGCCAGCCAGTCAGCATAAAGAATATTATGGAGTATTTACCACTGAACCCTAATTAACCTCCCAGTTAAAGTTGTCTAATTGTAATCAGATGACTGCCATAGACAGTGTCACAGGACACCGCTTCCTTTCAACCTTTCTCTGCACGAGGGCTCCTGGACACTGTGACATAAGAAATAACAATTTCAGAGGGCATTGCTAGAGAGAAAAATAGCTCAGGAGATTCACTTACTCCCTTTGCTCAGACACAACAGCTTTCAAGTATTGAGAAAAGCAAATGGGAGGAAAACGCCACTACTCTCGGACAAGACCCAAAGGCAGACTGGCCATGGGGCACTGTGCTGCTGCCTTTTACTGCTGCTTTTGTCTCACAGCAGTACTGGCTGAACATCACTCGCAGCTGCTGCTGTCAGGGTGCCCACCATCTAATTTCTTTCTCCTCCTTCCCCTTGTGCCCTGTACATCCCTCAGATCTCATCTGCCTGTGGAAGATACGCAGTACAGCTTAAGGTTTGATGACACTTATTGGCTTCTGGCATTAGCAACCTGCAGGAGAAGATATTGCAAACATCACATCATTGCTGTATGTATAAGTTAAGGTGCTCGCTGCTCATGCTCACTGACATGTATCATAGGATCATAGAATGGTTTGAGTTGGAAGGGACTTTAAAGATCATCTAGTTCCAACCCCCCTGCCTTGGGCAGAGACACCTTCTACTAGACCAGGTTTCTCCAAGCCCCGTCCAACCTGGCCTTGAGCACTTCCAGGGAGGAGGCTTCCACTGCTTCCCTGGGCAACCTGTGCCTTTGTCTCATCATCATGACAGTAAAGAATTTCTTACTTACGTCTAATCTAAATCCACTAGTTTTCAATCTGAAACAGTTACCCCTTTTATGACTTCCCCTGGCCTGGCCGCTGCGTTTGCTACTGATGATTCAGCAGTACTCAGTGACACAGATTGTCCCTTCAATACTTACTTGTCAGCAGATGCTTCCCAGAAGCTGTCCTATGCCCTGCAGCTGCGATAAGCAGTCTTCCAGATGTTATCTGCAGCTTGGCAAGAAACATGCCAACATATTGAAATCTCCTAATTCATTCTGGAGTCCAACAGCCCAGGAATTTACCTGTATAGGGCATTAACATCTTTCAGACAAATATGGTCCCTCCAGCTGGACTTGCTTAAAACTGCAAGCAAGTGAAATCTCACATGAGTTTATTTGTATTATGAAGAAGATTAGGTTTCTGGTTACAAAATGGGAAGTACAACTGTAAAAGAGGAAAGTAATAAGAAAAAATACAGTCTTGCACTACTTAAACTTCTCTCTTTACTCTCCCTGGGTTACTGCAAATCAAATTAGAATTGTAGGAGGTGAGGCCAGCTCTGAAAGCTGGCCACTTCCCTGCCCAGTTGTGTTCAGTTTCCTTGCTGCTGTTGAATGTAAATGAATTTTCAAAGTGCATTGGAAGAGCTGCCTCTCTCCTCCCTGACTCTTTTCCCTTGGAGGGAATCTGGCTGGGCTTCAGCTCGCTCTGAATTCTTGGTGTCTGATACTGCAGATGAAGCACCCTTAAGCTTCTCTGAGATGATTGTCTTTTGATGTTTGAAAGGTTTTGAGGAATGTTGACTCCTCATTTCTGCTCACCCTTTTTTTCCCTCAGTCAGGCAATTGGCTAGTAGCTGTATCTGCTTACCTTGTGAAATCCTCTCGACTCAGCACCATGTACCAGCTATATATCACAAATACACCAACAGTCTTTGTCTTTTGTTTTTGAATTTTTTTTTCCCTGAGACCACACATTGCACATTTACCAGATGGCAATTCCAAGGATGGAACTGCCCTGTCCCCGGGGACAGCTACGAAAGGTCTTTGGGCTATAAGACCCAACATTGTTGAAGTGATTTGTAGCACTGCAGGATATCTCTGAAGTTCCTTAGCACTTTTGTTTAATACATCCATTGGGAAATTAATTGCTAAGATTCATTTTGTAGGACCCTGGTGCAGGCAGCTCCTCGAATGCTCTTTCCAGGGTCTTTCCCAGGATGCTGAGAGCAGGATGCCTTGCTGAGCCTGCACCAAACCTCACTGACACCCCTTGTTGGCATTTCCAGAGAGACTTGCATATATATGATTCAAAAACTGTTCTAAATGTAGAGGATTTCCCAAGCTCTGTAGAACAATTGCATAATGATGAAAGAACCTTTAAACATCTCAAAGGGTTTTTTTCCCCTCCTTCCGTGGCCATAAAATGAAATATTTTATTCACATCCATATTCCCACGGATACAGTTTCTGTTTTAAAAGATGTCACAAATGAAACTCTAACACCAGCACTGGATTAGAGAATTTTCTCATTGAACTGCTTAGAATTGCTTTCAGTCTTTTACTTTAACTTGGATAAAGAAGTTCATCATTAGTTTGCACAGTGAAATTTCCATTTTCTTTCCCTGTGTTTGATACCAAAAGGCTTCAAAGAAGCTTTACTAGTGAGATACAGTATCAGGGAGGAGACATGTTGTTCCACAAACACGGTTGCTTCTCATTTCTTAACCAAAGTAAGTTGAAAAGAATAGTTACAGCAAAAAATGCTGTTGTGTTTGTTGTTAGGAGCGCATATCTCATTTAATATCAATGTCAAAAAGTATTAATACGCCAAAAATGTATTTTGCTCTAAGAGGAATTAGATTTTTTGTTGTTGTGACGCTTATTTCAATTCAAAATAATTCTGAGCACTCCCTTGCATTGAAATGTCTGCCTTGCTCAGCAGCAGGCGTGAGCGTGCTAACAGGCTCTCTGGCACTGCAGCAAGGACCCTGCTGCATCCTCGTGGCAGGAGGATTGGTTTAACCTTCTGCTTTCTTGGAGATCACCACTGAAACCTTTTCTCTCCCCATCATTATATCACCTGTGTCTATCACAATTGGTGGCAAAGGTCAATCAGAAGTGAGCGCTGGCTGACCCTTTCCAGTGGCTATGCTGGAGGCTCTTCATCAAATATTCTTACTTCTGGGTGCTCTTCTGCAGTGCTTATGCTCAGCCTGTCACCACTAATCTATTATTGCCTCCAGTATATCTCTTCTCTGCTGTTTCACCTCTTGGGCCTTTATTCACCACAACACATCACTCAGAGAGGTGGAGGATCATCAAGACCAATTTCAAGCTTTTACCTGAAGTGTCTTGCTTTAGGAACGTGTTCTGTGTGAGGTGCGTAGGCTCTCTCTTTAGTCAGTGAAAAGAAACTGGCACTTTCAGGAGGACAATTAAATCCTTCTGCAAATGGCCATCAACCTTGGCTCAAGCAAAATTTGGGAGTACAAAGGGCCAGTCTGTGAGGGTTCCCACTGCTGGACATCTCAACCACAAGTCTCTTTCCACACAACTGTATGTCTAAGTAAACCTCACTGCTTCTGTGCAGAGGCCCAGGTGCCAGCCCAGGACTCAGGCTTGGCTTAGCTCCCATGATGCACATGTTCTAGGTAACCCTTAGTATCTGTCCCGGTTTCTGTATATGGAGGTGGCAGTGGTGTGATGGGGCAATAAGGTTGGATGTAAACACACCAGAGGCTCTGCACACTCATTTCACCTGTGAGGACACAATGGGGCCTGATGTCAGGGCTAGACGTGCTCATTCCACTAGTCAGGACAGAAAGTGAACTTGATGTATTAGCTGACCATCCCAGAGGAGTAAAGCTGAAGGAAGTCAATGGGAATGTAGAGGTGTGTGGGAAAGGGGTTCTTGCTCAGCAACTTGCCACTTTCACCAAATCATAGCAACAAGTGAAGCAGCTGGGGAGGAAAGGAAGATATTTTAATTCATAATTCACAGGGCTGCAGGGAGGAGCTGTTTTTCAAGTTATTAAAATATCATTTCCCAGGACAATTTTGCAAAATGCTGGGCAGAGAAATCCTGGCACTTACTTCAGGAGTTAAGTCTGCCCAAAAGCCTGATGGGGATTCTTTGCCTCAATTAGGAAATATACTCTTTGTGATCATGATGTAAAGAGAATCTGTGTCTGGCCAGTACCAAGCGGTTTGGGAGCACCCTCAGAGCGGGAGCAGCTGGTCTGTGCAGCTGATACAAGACAGTTGGTGCTGGTCTGACACTTGGAAAGAGCACACAATCCAGGATGAAGGTGACCTCCACACTCAACCCGTTAAATGTATTTGGTCTTAAGGGGGGTTGTCACTCCACATTGTGGCGGACAACTGGTATTTTTATGACAACCAGTCTTTCAGAGGCATCCTTCCTTGAAATTAACCCTTTCTTTCTCTTTTTTTTTTTATTTATGGACTTACTAGCACAATTTTCCCCCATTCCTGTGACAATGGGTCATAACTTTTTTTTCCGTCATTAGCTTCTGCATAACTTTGGTAAAGAAGGATGCACCTGCTTTGGTCCCATGAAAGCAGTCAGTCCATCATGTCGGTGGGAGGTCCTGTGGGCAAGCCAGGTTTGGATGTTGCTGGTCTGAAAGTATTCACAGCCCAGGAAAAATTCTCTTAAACTGAGCAGACAGCTTGAGCTTAAACAGAGGGAAAGGGATGAGAAAGGGTATAATCATCCCATCAGTGTTGCTTCTGGTTAGAAATGAGCACTGGGTCAGATTTGTATTTTGATGCATCTCAGAGCCTCAGCCATGAAAATATCTCCAGGACAGAGACGCTGAGAGTTGTCCTGTGGGTTTGGTGACTTTAACACAAGGTAGGTCTGCTGTGTCCATGACTTGTGATGTGCCATGGGACAGCAGAGGGAGAAACCAGACAATATTCAAGGTTAAAATTGTGTGAAGAGTGGTCCCCAGTTATACAGCCTTAATCTCTGGCAAGAAAGGAATACATAAACGTACTGGTGAATTTAGGTCTTTATGTCCATCAGAAAAACAGCCCATAGGTCTGTTGTATAGTTAAATAGAGAACAGGCTGTGAGGCATCTGTTGCTGCATTAATGGATGCCAACAAGTGCATGAGCTGGGTAGATATGGCCCATGACAGAAGTCAAATGTTGTGTTGATTGCAGACATAAATAATAAAAGTACCTTGAAGATTCATAATGAAAGCGAGCAGAAAATTTTACCTGGTGGTACAATTTTCAATCAAAGTCATATGCTGTAGCCTAGTTTCCAGTTATGCTTTTAGCATATATTTATTAATGTTAATTAGCACGAGTTGTTCAAATGTATCTGCTAGAAGGCAACATCAGCATATCTTATAGTACTGCATTTCCCAAGGAAGGCTCAATGCAATACCTGAGAACAGTCATGCTGGTTCTGTAATGAGATCTTTATTATTCTAATAATTATCATGGATGTAATTTTTTACACTTACAAAGAAAGCTTTTTCTTAAAGGATCCCCATAGGCCTTCCATTCCTCTTTATTTCTAGAGTACATCTTGAAAAGACCAAAGACTGGGTCCACGTGGGCTGTATACAGCACGCAGTGCTCAGAGATAATGGAGACCTCAGGACGCTTTGCAGCTGGTCAGTGCCTCTCAGAAAGTCTCCCTAGGAAAATGACTTTTTATTGCTATTCTAACAACTTTTTTCAAGGATCCAGGGATCACTGAGAGTTACTCATAAAATTGTATTTGTATTTCACAAAGAATTCTCTGTCACCGGAGGCGTTCAAGATCTGTCCAGACAAAGCCACAACCCACCTGTTCTCCACTAAGGCTGTTTCTCTCCATTACAATGTTGGAAATTACGAGACAAGCCAGCTCAAGTTCAAACCACATTCTGAAGACCTTCCCTCCATTGCATACAGCCTGTCACAAGGAAGCTTTTACTAATGGGATCAACAATTACAAAATGAGTGCTGGGAGCCACATGGAAGTGGCAGCACCAGCTTTCATTAGCTGTTCTGGTACCATGCCCTGGACAGAGCACACTTGTCCCTGTGCATATTCTCCAGCATTTTATCAAGTCCTGTTTTAAATAATTGGATTTCCACCAACCTTCTGAAGTACAATCTTAAGCAGTATTAGAGCTTTTCTTAGAAAACTTTTGCTGTTGTGCAGTTCCCATTTTCCACTATCAGTCTTACCTTTTAACTTGAGGCTGTCCCTCATCAGACTACACTAAACAGCTTTGCTCCTTGCCTGGCTATTTAATCACTGTTTGGCCAAGCCATGCATAATTTAGTTTCTTTTATCTTTCCTATTTAGCTTGTCCTTGAATCATTTTGTGGCTGCTCTGAAGGCCCTCTTCTTTCTCTATGACCTTGTGGTGCTAGCATACCCAGATATCCTCCTGTGCTCTCCTGGATAAGCAGAAGTCCTGTTGTCTCTGCCACCTCAAATCTATAGGGTGAATCTTTTGTGAAGCCCATATGGAGATTTGTGTCAAATTTGTTGTCCCCTTCTACTCCAAGATTCACTTACCCATGACCACTGCACATCTTCCCCTTCATAACAAATATTTGCAATCTGTGCCATTTTCTTTGAGGTTCTTTAAATGTTTTTCCAAACTTATTCCTTCTTACTTTTTCCTACTCTTTCTTAACCTATCCTTGACTCTTTGCATCAAGCCTAAGCAATAACCACTCATTCAGTTAAAAACATATATCTCATAAAAAATCTGGAACCTTTTGGACAACGCTGACACCAGTATAGACCTGCCCTCTATGGACACTCATATTTGTGGCCAATTGCGAAGTGGAACACCTTACAGGAAAAAAGTTAAGAGCTATGATGTAATCAGTCTTGACTGCATTTCCATGGCTAAGATGGAGAAGAAAGGGTGTGAAATGTAGAGACGTCCTGCAGAGTTTCAGATCCTTAAATACAGACTTTGTAAAATCTTGTGAAACAGAGATTTCTACTCGGAGAAAAGCTGCCTTGGAGAGCCCCTGCACTGTGAGAAGGTATTTGAGAAGCTCCTCTGCCACATTAGGCTTTCAGCTGGTGCAAGACCGCTGAAAATAAGGACATAAATACTTCCTTTACACATTCATAACAGAAACTCTACAAAGGCATTGCCCTTGCAACAAGGCTGTCTACTTGGAGAGCACAGGAAAGGACTGTGTGCTGCTTGGAAAACGTCAGATAACTAATGTTCATGCCTTGGAGAAATGCAATAGAATGGGACTATGTCTTAACGCTGGTTCATGTAGTCAGGATGGTAAAAATGAATGTCTGTGCAGTGCATGAAGAATTGGAAAGGCAGGTCCCTTCCAATCCAATGCTTTCTATGATTCTATGATTGATTCTATGATTCTGTGTTAGTACGGGAACCAAGAGGAATAAACTCTCTGAAACAGGGTTTAACATTGTGTTCCCCACCAGAGAGGAGGGCTTCTGATGTTTTACTGCAGTTTTATGCTTTTGCCCCACAAAAGACTGAACCCTGAACTGAACCCTGAATCCCAGTTGCTGGGCTGGCTCCTATCCCTGCCTGTCTTGCTTGGTAGAAGCCTTCATGCACTTTTCCCACAAATTCCAGCCACTGTGATGGCTCTAATGCCTGGTAAGCATGTCAGCCAGCCCATTCAGCAAGGCCCCAGCTCCACCCCATGCTGAAAGGACTGAAACAGCTCCACAGTAAATACAAACATCTAATGGAACGTAATTACCATCTGCCGCTTTCCAAGGCAACACATCCGAATTACCAATTGGGAAATAATTACAGCCCGCAAGTCTCCATCACAAGGGCCTCAGCTTCCCTCTTGAATCTGCATAACTTCCTGATTCTTCACAAACTGCAGCCCTGCTGCAGGTGCTGACACATCTCGCACCTTTCTTGGGCTGCTGAAATGCACCAGACATCAGGAAAGTGTTTGCTCAAGGAGGAAATAGTGAGATCCACTCTCTGAGGGCTTGCCGTGGGTCAGCCAGAGGTATTTCATAAGCATTTGATGTCACTTACCCCTCGTGCAAGGATATGAAGCTGTGAGGGAAGGCAGAGCAGTACAAGTCCAACTTCTATTCACTGCTTTCAGGAATTTTAGCACCCATTTAAAAACTAAAGCAAAGAAAGGAAACCAGTTACTTGCAACAGGATCCTCCTGGGCAGGAGTTTCACAACACCAACCACAGCAGAAAATCCTCTGCACAAAGGACCCATGCACATCCACCCACATGAAGTCCCACCCACAAGGTCCCTAATTTGTGGGTAAATTAGGCAAATATATATGAAAACAAACTCCTTCGCTTTGCTTTGTCCTTGCCTCACCCTTCTTTCAGCTTGCAGCGTGGCTCCATGTGCTGGGGCTTTCAGCTACTGCTCCGGCTACACAAGATCAGTTAAACTGCGACACCTCTTGCATCGGGATGTTCAGCTCACGCTGTAGCAGCACAGCAGAACCAACTCCATTGTGTCAGAGCCTCCCTAATAGCTGTATATCAACAGGGAGATGGAGAGAGCAGCTTCTGATCTGTGCACTGATAATGGAATGATTATCGAGGCCTGACTCAGATATTTGAAGGCTAAAGACTTCATTAGCCTACAGCTAAGGGTGCAAACATGTGACAGTCACTTTTAGGTGAGACTTTTAACTCTCCTGAGGGCACTGTGCTTTTCTTACATTAGCAAGCCCAGATTGCTGGGGAGGCTGGAAAGCCCCTTGATAGAGAATGGCCGCAGAAAGGAGGAACTTTGCGAGTAGAAATTCCATTTGTACTTGACATACAAGTCGCACTCTTCCAGGCCCAGTCTTTAAAAGGTTTGGAAACATTGTTTGGAGAGAGTTGTCCTCCAGAAAGCTATGAGTAAGAGAAGAATATTTTTATCCAGTAACTGAAGAAAGACTCAAGTCATTTGCGATATGGTATGGAAGTGGACTTCAGTTTAATTGTCAAAATTGCGTCCAATCTGCTTCCCTGAATGAGATTAATCCAATTAGATGAAGCCCTTGGAACCCAGAATTGCCATAGCATTGGGCAACATCTTTTACTAGAAGCTATTTTCTCAGCATTTTTCTGTAGCTTCTAGTAGTGTTAAAGGTAGAGTTGATAGGCTTTTCATTGTTTCATCCTTGTTACGTCTTGCCTTCAAATTACAGACCTTCTGTGCAGAATGCAAGAAAAAATATTGTACCGTGATCCAAACCCCAGATGCTTGTGCTGAAGTTATCCCTAATGGGAAAAGGCCACTCTTTATTCAGCCAATGGGTTTGCAGAAGGTGCAGCTGATGTGGGTGAAGTATTGTATGGAGAACTGAACACTGAGTGATGGACCAGCTGAAATAATGGGTTGAGGCTGGCACTGGAAAAATGTTTGGAAAGTGAAACACTCAGAAAACGTCAGGAAGTCTATCTTCTATAGACTAAAACAAAAAATGCCAGGCCAAGGTGATGGGTTAAAGTGATATTTGTGTTTGGAAGAATGCTAGACACTAGAGAGGAGAACCAAACACATATTACTCTTGAGGGTTAGCTCTCCAAAGTCATCTATGTACTGAGCTGGTGAAAGACAAGAGCTGAAAGCAGACAGACAGGAGGAGAAATTTAACAGACAGGGTGGAAATGACTGTCCAAGAAAACCAAAATTTGCAGAAATAAGGTGATGGGGAGAATCTGGAGACCCCATAGCAGAGGAAGAGGCCAGATGTTGGTAAAGAAACAGATCTAAGAAACAGATTTGCTGCAGCAATGAATATGCAAAAGGAATTAGCACAAATGTAAATGAGGTGACTGTGGAGAAGAGAGGAGCAGCTCATCTTTTACAAATAAAAAGGGACAGTAAAAGTAAGAAGAGTTGGAATTCAAGCAAAATAGAGGGCCTAGTGTATGAAAAACAAAATAACAAAACGGGAAATAATCTCAAACAGAAGACAAAGGGAGAAAACCAGAAACATGCAAAGAACGTTAGAAAGGTCCATGTGGTCAGGGAATCCTCAGTAAGAACTTCTAGTGGGACTCATGCCAGAATAAATCAGATTGAAGGAACGTGATGTAAATACAACATTGTAAAGCATATGGGACTGTAAGGAAGTATCTAGATCACTCTTTTTATTGAGGTAAATAACACTGATGCCTTCCCAATTAAATACATACAGGAGGAATGTGCCAGATGAGGGAAAACTCTCTGTAATCTTTTGCAGGGTTTACAGGATCTCCTGAGACATAGGGGGAAAAAAGGACCAAAAAAAATTAAGATAGTACTAAGAGAAAGGATGTTCATTCTCTGAAAGCAGCTCATAGAAGAAAATACTCCTCATAGCATAGACTACACATGAGAAGAAACTTGGAATGATGGAGGGAAAAATGAAGGGGTAAAGCTGGGGGAAGCTCATGTGTTCTCCATATCTAGTAATAGTACAAAGGGGGAGGGAAGTCTGGTAACCAAAGACAGCAGGAAAAAAAATCTTGATGAGGAAAGATGTGCTGTGAAGAAAGGAAAGGACAAATACGATCCTGCAGGAATAGTAGCAAAAATCTGTCAGAGTATCTAAATGGATTAGTATAAAAGGACTGGAGTATTAGTGTGTGAACAGTAGCAACCAAAAAAAAAAAAAAAGAGAGAGAAATACAGCTGTTGTGAGATGCAAAATTGGAGCTGATTACAGAGAATCAGTAACTGAACCTGGGTCTTGGGTGTGTGGGCTTTGAGAACTATACAAGTTAGGGGGACTGATGAGCAAAACAAGGAGACCGCATCAGCAAGAGTCTGTGATAATAATTCCTAGCCTGGGACAGGATGGTAAGAGAGGTGCTATTGGAGGAGTGTTAGAATGATTTGCAGCATTGGGTGTGGAGATGGGCAAATATTTATGGAGTGTTAGGGGTGGGATTTTGTCATTATGAGGGGATCTTAATTTCCCAGATAATAAGTTACGTGACAAGAACTACTCACAGTTGTAAACTGCTGGTGTCTCAGACATGATAACTCATGAGTTATGACCAAACAGTCACTCCATTTGCAAGAGGCAACACTTGCACTGAGACATTGTGAGGCAGCTTTAAGAAAATGACCTTGGATGGAATGATCCTAAAAGCTTTCAATTGAAATTAAATAGTAAGGCAAAGGATCTAGATCACTTCAAAAAACAAAGCTCCTATAAATTCAGGGAAGTGTTTAGCAAGGCCTGAAGATCTCTAGGACTTCAGTCCATAAATCATATATCAAATTCCAGGCATAGAACTACTAGGTGTCTGTATCCAGGCAAACTTTTCAGGGAAGAAGGCTCCTCAATTAACTGAATTTTGAAAAGTTGTATTAGGAATAAGCAGAGCCTGAAAGGAAAGAAAGCAACTTGTCCTATAAGCAGTGTAACCAGGAAAGCAGAGCTGCTTATGGAGATACCTTCTGTTTCCTGCGTTCCATCTAACCCCCCGCAAAAAGAAAACCCACAAAACAACTAAAAGGATGACAGAAACCCCAACCTCAGAACCTTAAACCAACTCTCCCATACCACTTGTACCATCCTCACCCAGGAAGACTCTGCAGAAGCTGTGTCTAGCCTGAAGGGACACGCATGCTCTTTCGTGGGCAGAGCAGGCTGGCTGGGAGGCACGCGCTGACTGACAAGAGGGCAGCTGCCAAATGGAATATATAATGGCTGAGAGATGCTTCCTTTTCCCTCAGTGGAGATACTAATTTGAATCTCTTTCATCTCCTCAGCTGCCAATTTTGGAAAAAAAAAAAAAAAAAGAAAAAACCAAACCCACAACAACTTACAGAATCCTAATTATCCTACATGCTCCTGTCATCCTTTCAGGTGGGGTTGAAATTGTCCATTGGGTTTGAAAGCTATTGCAGAGGAGGGTGGAGGGATGAAAGCTACTGGGGAAAGCTGATGGGAAACCAAGCTAAAAAAGATTGATCAGAAAAATAATACGTCTTAGAGGTCAAGAAGCGTACTGATGAAGGAAGAACTGTCAAGTGTCAAAGTGAGTTACATGTTAAACCAAAGAGAAAAAAACTCTTTGGTTATGTAAATGAAATGAGGATGAGAAAAGAATAAGTGAGGCTACTGCAAAATGAGGCAGATGCTGAATTAAAGCTATACTCAATAAGGGCTTGGTTTTAATGATGTGGGTGTTGATCAGGGTGTCAAAAACAGGATGGACAGTGGGAACATGAGGGCAGAAACAGAGCAAGCATAACCAAGCAGAGGTAATCCTCCAGGAGCTAATGCACAGCCCCAGGAGTGACCTGATATTTCACTGCAGGTTCTGAAACAAGCAGCAGAACTATAGATTGCAGGGTTTATGAATCTCTCACTTCAGGCCAGTTGCTACAGCCTTGGAGAATAACAATTTACTTTTGAGTCTCCCACCCATCCACAGCTCTGAGGTGGATCTCCTTAGAGGTTTTCCGTAAAGGAAGCTGGCTGATTCAACAAACAGCTTCCAGACCAACTAAATTGAGTTTTATTGGACCAGCAACTGGGACAGGTAGGTCCACTCAGTCAGACCTGTTCAGCTCAGTTGCCTGAAATAATTTGTAAATGTAACACATGCATTCTAAAGGGCCCTCTAAGGACCTTCTTAGGCTCTTGTCTTGGTGCTACATCTCAGACCAGTCTGTGAGCCTGTTTCCAGCAGCCACCACTAGCCAGCCTGCCAGAAACTCCTCCCAGCTGTGCCTCACCAGTTAATCTCTGGGGGGCTTGATCTCCCCTTCTGGCCCCAAGCCCTACAGCTCAGAAATGCCATGGTCATAAAGTCCTGATCTGAAAGGGCAAACAATGTGATTTGGAGGCTGAATGATGAACTCAGCTTGGTGCAAGCTTTGAAATAGATTTTGAAGGCAGGAGTAATTAAAGGCAGGGATATAAGTGGTAAATGGGATAGAATGAAGCATGGCTTTATCCAAATGAGATTGTGGCAGGCTAATCCGATATCTTTCTCTGATAAGGTAATAGAGTTTTTAGACAAAGAACACATGCTAGATACCATCTTTGTGGACTTTAAGAAAGCATTTGATACGGTGTCACATGAGGAACTGATTAGTGATGCTAGAAAAAAGTGACGATTACAGAATTAGAAGGGAAAGGAGGAACTGCATAAAGACGACAGAAAAGGGATTGTGCTCAAGGGAAAAGCTGGACTGGAAGTAAGGTTACCAGAGCTCCTAAAGGGCTAGACTTAACGCCAATCCTATTGAATATTTTTATTGAAAACCTCAAAAAAAATGTAAAGTGCCAATAACAAATGGTTGGGGAACACTGTAAATGATAGTCCAAATATGTATGCTGTGGCAAGACCCAGGCAATCTTGGGGACTGGAGAAATCAAAATTGGGAAAAAAAACATTTTTCCAAAGAAAATTGAAGCAAAAGCTGGTTGTGGAGAAACCTTGATGACCCAGGAGTCTAGGTCCTTCTCTGAGTGTACCTTCTTGTTGCTTCTTTGGAGTTTTTAACTGTGACATTTAGTTTGGCTTACTGAAATACCCATGGTTGGGATCGAGCTTTGTGAACTGCACCATTCTTGAAATACTTCTTTCCCTTAATGAGCTCCCCATAGATATTTTCAAATTTATCGGCAAGTTAATCAGTTTCATAGATCAGGGTACCCTACAGTTTTCACTTCCATGCAGGGAATACTCTGACTCTCCATCTCCTGGACATTTATTCAGAATTAACAGGCATGACAGGACTGACTTCAGCTTAAGCACACAAGAAGCACAGGATCCACAGTGTGGAGGGGTAAGAAAGGTGGTGATTGTTATTGCCATGGATGGCCATGGCTCATGTGGCTGAATGGCTCTGATAGAGCTCTTTGGCTGAAGCACTGTCAGTTTTGGAAGAAGAACATTACATGGAGTTGTACTAACCTCAGAAATATCCACTGCGTGATCAAGAGTCTTAGGAATATTTTATTTTTATTTTTTTTTAAAGTTATGTAGAAACAAATTCTTGTTTGTCCATATTTCTGCAATTCTGGGAACTGGTCAAAACCAAACTTATTTTTCCCTTCAAATACAGAAGATTAAGTGTTTGTTCTCTGAAGGAACAGCTTTTTCTTCCTCCTTCCTCCTCCTACTTTCACTTTGCCTTATGGAAGAAAACACATATCTTTTTTAAGTATTTAATCTTAAATACCTTTTGAAACCTGTATGATTGGGCATCTTGTACATTCTTCTCTTCTACAGGCCTTTATACAAGGGGAAAAAGGAATGTCACTACTTGGAATTCTGCATGTGATGGAAATTCCAGGCTTTTCTCACATGTAACATGTTTAGGATTTTCATTCTGACATGGGCCACATGGGAATCATGTCAGCAATGGGACCTGGACGTTCTGCTCAGCAGTTAAGTCTGGGTGTGAATACAGCTGCATCCTGATTTCATCTTAGGGTGCCATCTGGTCACACATCTTCCCATCTGTGGCCTGTTTTCTGTACAAAAAGGCTCAGTCTGTGATCTGGAAAGTTGTCTACAATGAACTCCACAGTCCCTGTGCCAGAAACTAAGTTTCTGCAGAGCCCCTTTGCAACTTAGGTAGAGCGAGATGGAGCAACAAACCAAATGGGAGAGTGTGCAAAGCACGTTTGCATTCCTCTGAGCTTACGAGCCACAAAGTTCAGGTTGTCTGTGTAAGAAACATCTGACCACATGCAGATATCTCACCTACAGCAATCCCTTCACGCTCTCTTCAGAGTCACCAGAAAAAAAAAAAAAAAGTAGCCCAGGCATTTCTAAGGTATAATTCCACACACACACCTGAAAGAAATATTTCCCATTTCTCTTCCTGCCTGTAACGGGAGTCTGAGCGGACCAGCTCAGAGGGACATATTTTCATGAGAGGTGTCAGAAAGCACAGTCTTAGATGTCAGGGTTCATTTCACCCAACTTCCAAGTGTCATTTTGCTGAAAGAGTCTCTTGTTTAAAAAAGGTCAGTTCCCTTATTCCTTGTTATTGGTTATCTTTTCATAAGTATTTAACATGAGCTCTTTGAAAAGCCATTATTCCGGTATGTTTAGTGATGAAATGGATGAAGTGCTCTTCTCCCCCGATGCTGTGACCTCTGTGATGGTCGTGAATAAAACTAATGACAATAAATTATAGAGGTGTTGCTGGATATTGCCAGAGAAGTGATAAAATGTGATGGCAGTTAATAGAGCATGTTTAAGAGGCACAAGGCAATTGTTGTCTAGCAAGAGACACCCAAATGCATTAGTAAATAGAGAGCTCTGGCATTCTGGTGCTCCGGGCTATGTCACTCAAAAACTCCCTGTGGTTTTTAGCTCTAACCTTCGTGGCGCTCCACCTCACAGGGCAGCTGTTGCACAGCTCTGTGCTGCTTCTCATCTTGAAGCCTACTAAAAGCACATCTAGACATGGAACTGCCAATTACACCCAAGTTCAATCTCAGCTCTCTGCGCTACATCAAGCATGTTTGACACATAGCGATGCAGGATACAGGTGTGTTGATCTGTATTGTTCAGATAGGTTATAATTGTTTGCATTAAAAGACGACTCTTTCAGCAGGCTAAGCAGAGCCCACAACCCACTTGGAGATTATATACATCTGTGTTTAGCTTTGCTGTTGCTCAGTACCATGTGAATCCCAGGGTAGCCCAGATTTGGTTTACAGCAACGTGGTGGTGTTGGGAGGGTGTCAGCTGCTTTGTGCTGCACAGATGTGCTCCCGCCTTGTGAACCTGTCTGTCAGCAGAAGGCCCTTGTGCACCTCTGCAAATCAGCTCACTGTGCCTCCACTACAGGAGCAGAGCAGCATGGGTGTTCTCCTTGGTGCCAAATTCAGATCATACTTGTCCTGATGACTAGCAGAGCGGCATGAACTTCCCATTAAATGTTGCCACGTATTGTGGCCTTTCCGAGTCTAGCTGGTGTGAGGTATTGCCCCAGTGAAAAGGATGCTGTGAGGACACTTCTGTCACTGGCTTCCAGTCTTGGCAGAAGAAGCATGGGAAGACGTTTGACTATTCTAAACAAAGAAAAGGAGAAATACCTGGGTATTTTAGGAGATTCTGAGTGTCTTTCTGCTTTCCTACAATGCAGTCTCCTGGCAGTACCAACAGAAGCAAGAAACTCAAACCTGCCATGGTCTAAGTGAGAATGAAGCAGACCGCTCCTGACAGATTGTTGCTCCAGAGTTTGGCTTGTCAGAGCATGCACAAACTGCCTGTAAGCAGAGATGAGATAATCACAGACTGTGTCTTTAGAGGCTGTTGGGGGATTTGAGTAGCTCTGAGTGTGTTCAGCAAACAACATGAACAGCAAATCTGGGAGCTGGAAGAATGGCATGTCCTTCTCTCTCTTGATCCTGCTCACTCTTGAGGCTGAAATGCAAAATGCAGGTACCTACCTGATCTGTCAGCAAACTGAGATTATCCTGAAACTTCAAAGATCCTTTGTACCCGCTCTTGTAGGTTCTGTCAAACTCTCTAGAGGTGTGAGAAGCTTAGATATCTCTTCTTTTGCCTCTGGCTTTAAACCATACTCTCTCAGTCTCCTTACTCCCTCCATTAGCATAGGTTTGCAGAGCCCAGCTCACAGCTGGTCTCCTTTGAGCAAGGGTTGCTCCAGCTCATTCTCCTCCATGGTCTGGTCTAACCACTAATCTCAGATGGTTTCAGCTGCACTTTAAAGATCTACCTGCCTTTAAACTTATCCCAAATTTGGGAAATTTGAGGCATTTCTGTAAGTATGGACTGACTGTTCTTATCTCTTCCACCCTCTTGCCAGAGCGTCCTTAGGAAGGGCAACATTGCTGGAGTGGTGTGCCTGAGCAACCTGAGGGCTTTGGTACTGTGGACATGGAGGGCAGCGTAAATCACAACTGGAGACTGAGCAAGATGGCTGTGGTTGTTATGTGTGAGGAACAGATCCTGGAGGAGGGCATCTCAAAACAGTGCCCTGCTTGCTCTGTGGCTTTAAGAGCAATTGCATATAAGAAAGTCCACATCCCACTCTTGAACAAGAACAGGAGAAGAAGGGTAAATAAAGCATAGCAGCACTCATCTCCTGTTCCGAACAGCAGCAGCCCAGAGGCTGTGATTGCTAATTAAACAATATCTCCCATGCAAAGCAGGCAACGAGGGTGACATTTACCTCTTGTAGGCTATAAATATCCAGCCATAAGCAAACATTTCTAATCAGTGATTATGGGTGAGATTATTTTCCCTGACGTTATAAGTGATTGTTTGTTTATGCAGAGTTAATGGGCAAGATCATGCTGGAGGTGCTGGCTAAGGATTCAGAACTAGTACCTGCACCAGCTCTTTGGCACCATGCTGAACTGGGTCACCAGGCTTGGGAAAACATCCTAGACCCTCCAGCACAAGCTACCTCTGAGGCCTGTAGACTTTTTTTCAAGATCACTGAAGCAGGGAATAGAGCAATGATGGTTCTATCTCAAGGAGCAGCAGTTCAGCTCAGGGTGGGCAGCTGTGCATGGCCTCACTGTTTCAGAGGATGCCTCTTGAGCCAGACATGGAGTCTCTGCCCTTGCAGTGAAGTGAGCAGTGCATGGGGACAGTACCTGCCTACTCTGATGGGTGCAGCCACCTCCCAGATAGGGTAAAAGCAGTTTGAGAAAAATTGAACTTGGGATAACTGCTGACAGTCTGAATAGAAGAGATCTTTGGCCAGTCCACGTTTAACTCCTCCAGAGTCTCAGACAGTGGCAAGGAGGTGAGCTTCTCTTCTCCTGCAAACTTCTGTGTAGGGACTAGATGTGGAGTGTGAAACCAGTGGGGACAGTGAATATGTTTGCATCAGCCCATAGCCATTGTCACAGTCATCTGGGGAGGTAGAGACATTTTTCACTGCATCAACCTTTTCCAGTTTAGTGAACACCCTCGGGCTCTCCACACCACTCACTCCCTGCAGCAGCTATTCAGCAGCACAGTGCAGGGAAATCCAAAGGATCTGCCTGGGCAAACTCCTGGGCAGTGAGGAGTTGTGCATGCTGTAATGGTTTGTGACAGTTCCCATCTTACTTCAGGGAGTGAAACACACCAGTGTGGGGGAAAGATGTGGAAGCAAATATAGCAAAACAAGCTCAGAGAGCTGGGACCAAGTGGAGCTAGGGAAACTCCTATGCCAACAGCATCTTTGCTGATGTGTCTGTATCTTATTCAGTATGTTTTTTCCTCTGAAAAAAAGGAAGCTGGAGGGACCGGAATGATGCCCTTTTCAGAGACATTGCAGTATAACAGCTGGGCTTATCCCTCCTGGCAAAAGTGCTTCTCAAGCTCTCCCTGCTGTAGCCTAGATATTGACCCAGCAAAGCACCTCTGGACTCTGTACTCATAAACATTTCCTGGGCTGTTCACGTGCTCATTGCTGGACTGCCCATCAGCTGTTTCACCCATTTAGACTGGAAGGTTGTTACTGCACAGTCCTTAGCACACTGGCATTGGCTGGTTGCTCTCTGCAGTAACATCATGCAAAGGTAATAACAAAACCTCCTTTCACTGCACGGAGTGGCGTATTCCACAGACCACCACACTCCTCAGAAAGAAATGTCTGGGTTCTAGATACTGATCCTCTCGGTGGCAGTGCTGCTGATGGAAAGCACCGTTGTGAAAGCAGGTCAAGCTGCAGTTCTCAGGTACCACATGTTTCCACTGAGTAGAGATTCCGAGACCAAGCCACAGCTGCCTCTGGGCTCTGAGCACCTGGGAGGATTTGTTCTTAACTCTCCTCACTAAAGTCTTACTGGTTGCATGGGTCTCAAGGCAAATTGCCTGCTGATCATGAGATGACAACTATCACTTCATTAGGTCTAATTTCTCAGACATGCCTGCAAGTTCCTTACAAGTCCTCCAGGGCAGCAAGCAGAGGAGGTGAAGAACTTTAATTTCATCATTAAACAGCCTGAATATCAATGGTTACTGACATGGAAGCTCAAAGGTAGGATGCAATCTGTTTGCCTTTGTGTTTTTCCTTGCATGTAGCTTGGCTTAGCTGTGCTGAGAGAGGTTGTGCCCTTGAAGGGAAGTTAGCAACTCAATGAGCTGATGGTCTTCTCCTCACACTTAGAAACAGGTGTCTCCTTATACCTTTACATTTCTGGTGCCTTGGATGTGCACTGAGCTGTTCAAAATATTTGTAAAACTATTTTTATTGGAAGACAAATTCAGAGCAAAGTGAAATTTACCATTATAAGTGTCTGCTGCCCTGGGAAAATGCTGAGGCTTATTTTCTTTCTGAAAACAGAGTGCCTCCAGAAGGAATGGATTTCTGGTGCGTTGCCCAATCACATAACCATGGACTCTTCTGATACTCACTTTTGCTCAGTAAGAGGGAGAAAGTACTGCTCAGGTGGAGAAGGAGTCCAACCAGAAAGTCCTCATCAGAACCTGCAGGAACCATAATGTGCTGCAACACTGCTCAGAGCTGAACTTTTCAGGAGCTCCTGTGAGTTCCAGGAAAGCTGGGGGTTTTTCCAGAAAGGAAACTATGAGGCTTAGTAGGGACTTTGATAGCGGCAGAATCGACTGAGAAAGCAGCATCTCCATGAGCGCATGTTTGCAGATGAGTGTTACGGCTGTAGATGAATGTGGGGAAACCTGTCCCACCCAGAATGGTGTTTCCAGGCACAAGAGGAGCTTCCTTTGCCAAGTCCTGGTTTGAGCTAAACATAACAAATTCTCTTCAGTGATTTTACTTTTTCCTATTTGTAAGTCTCTCTGCCTTATTCCCTTTCCCTTCTTAGGGTCCTTTCTTCTCACTTCTTCCTTGGAAGTTATGGTGGGGCCTCCAACCTCATTTAGAGGGAGACAGGGCATCTAGGGAATACCCAAAAGACCAGAAACCTCTAAAGAAATACCTGGTATATTATGACAGTCTGTAGTATGGAAGTGCTGCCTGATACTGATTTCAGATCAGCCCTTCTCTCTTCTTTCTTCTCCCCAGCCAACTCTCCAGCTTTGTTCCTGTGATAAAGCCACTTGCCCTATGATGACTTTATACAAGCCAGAGATAAATACTTTTGAATACCAGCAGCTCACTGGACACTGGGAATCAGTTGTCTTCTGCCTTCTCAATCTCTTCTGAGCACTGGCTACAGAAACTTAGCATATATATTGCTGCAAAGTAATATTACTTACTGCTTTATTTCCAGAGCCAATGTCTCCATCACAAGAGTTATTTTCCTCTATCAGTCAGTGACTAGCAATGCTGTTAAAGAGGTAATGAGAAGATAAATTGTGCAAGGCAGCTGACAGCAAGAGCATGAAATTATGTCTCTGAGGCTTCTTGTCCTCAGGGAAAGAGGCCCTGATCACTGGCACTGAGTGCAAACCTAACTGGGTTGGTATGAGTGCTGGGTTTGCCCTTACAATATCATCCCTGCCTTTCCCATCAGGGCAGTATTGAGGCTGCAGGGACGTTTAGCAGGAACTAATAGTTCTCTTCTTTGAAAGCACAGTTCAATAGGTCAAAGTAATAAGAGGGCGAGGAGGAAGGGAGACCCCTGTACTCAGGGATAAGTAACAGCTCAATTTTATATAGATAAGGAGCAGCTGGTTGGATTTTGCCACATCGACTTCATGACCGCCTTGGTCTGTGCTGGACAGAATCCTTTGCATGTGCAGGCCTTGGTTGTTTCAGAATTGTGGAGGTGGACTTTGGTCATGTCCAGCAGAGCCATTCAATCACTCTGTCTCAAGTATTCACAGAATGAGTTACCCATCATCCTTACACTCCTGCTGGAAATACTATTATTTGCTGCCATCTAAGCAGAATCAGACTTCTAATTTAGCTACAAATGACAGCCCTGTAAGAACCTTTTGTCCTTGTCTCTTTGGAGGTATCTTGGCTAGAAATGCAGATCTTTATATCTTGGCTTTGACCATCTTCAACTTTAAGTTACTCAAAGGCAGAGAGGCCTTCCTAAGCACATTCAGTGAAAAATCAGTGTGGAAGGGCATCAAGAAGACATCAGGTGATTTGGGGATCTGAGCAGGATATGTCTGGAGAGACATCAAGGGCCAAAGACATGCAGCAGATGGTGACAAGAGCCATGTGTCACAGGTGGCAGAAGATAAGGTGTGTACAGGATAGGTGCATCAAAGACAGCAGCCTTGTACATATTGTGTGGGAAGGGACATGACTGTCTTGGACAACACAGTACATAAATCAGAATCATTTAATTATAGAATGGTTTGGGTTGGAAGGAGCTTAAAGATCATCTAGTTCCAAGCTCCCTGCCATGGGGAGGGACACCTCCCACTAGACCAGGTTACTCAGAGCCCTGTCCAACCTGGCCTTGGACACTTCCAGGAAGGGGGTTTCCACAACTTCCCTGGGCAACCTCTGCCAGTGTCTCACCACCCTCACACTAAAGAATTTCTTCCTAATATCTAGTCTAAACTAAGGAAACAATGAAGGGTTCCTGTGGGACTGCTTGGCTTTAGATACAGTGTTACACTCACAAAAAAGATCTCGTACCAAGGAAAGAGGAAAACCACTGGTCGCAGGGCTCTGGGAAGCTCACAGTAAAGGGCAAGGGAAGATTTTGTTAGAAAGTAGTAGTTTGCCATAATACTGACTTCCTGAAGAGACCAAGTAATGTCGCTGGTCTCTCTTCACGCTGCCAAGTCCTGTCTGGTTTCCTTGCTAATGATTCATCCAGCAAGAAGGATTCACAGGAGAGCAGCAGAGAGAGTTCATGGAGAGATTGCATTAGGAGCTTTGAAATATTAATGTCTCTGTGTGCTGCATAAAATGTCCCTTCTCCACCCCTCCAAAGCAGGACAGAGTGACTCTGGGATGGGGGTTGTTTGTGAGCAGAACCTGCCTCAGCACTGGCAATCAGGAGACGCAGCCCTCCAGACTGCAGTGTGCAAAGTGCAGAAAGGGCTTTTAATTCACGAGTGACTGGAGAGAGACAGGCAGAAAGAGGACAAGGCTGTGGCTGACAGATGGGAATCGCCACGGGACTCTGAAAGGCAGAGCTCATCAGTTTCTAAAATGCTGGTCTGCTAAAAGAAACGGCACAAAGGGGGACACAGAGACCACCCAACTCAGGTGAGGGCTGCTGGCCCTTGGCAGAGAGTCCTGCATTCACGGCCTCCAGTGGCACTGCTCCTCTTTGCACAGCAGGTAGGAACAAGGTTTGGGGTTTCCCAGGGCTATCTTGTCACTGCGATGAGGGGACATGCTCCTGTGGAGGGTGATGTGCAGTGATGGTGGGTGAGTGCAGGCACGGCTTTTCATATGCAGCAGGGACTCAAATGTTAACAATGATGATAGAAAACAAATGACTGGTGCCCAGAGATGCTTCTTAGTGCACGCAGGGCTGTGGGTCTCTGCTGTGACAGTTTTATGAGCTCTAATGGAGTGTGATCTACGTGGGAAGATGCACATGCACGGAAACTCCATCTTCTGTGGTGAAATCCCCCCTGAGCCTCCTAGGAGTTTGGCTTGGTACAAAAGGGTTGTTCTGAGCCTCAAGAAATGCTGTGCAAAGTTAGAAGAGCCAAACACAGGACTGCTTTGTTGCAACAGGGCATGCTCTGAAATAGTCCTTAGTGTCCTCGTCCACTCATCCCTTCAGAAAGAGTTCCCTTTGTCTCAGTTCAGCAAGCAGCCTCACCAGCAGGATATTTTGTCTTCCAAACACTCGGTGAGCTCCAGTTCAGAAAGGTAGGGAGAGTAAGCTCAGTTAGAAACTGCACAATATCTCAGGACACTGCAAATCCTTAGGCAGCTACCCACGGCAGTCCGAGTCGAGGGGTAGCAAAATCCAAACCTTTCTGGCTGCACATCCCTTTACCCTGGCCTCCCTGTTGGGCAGGCACTTCTGGCAGAGCTCTGGGGTAGATGGCTGAGAGTATTCAATGTGCAATTTATACTTTTCTATAGCACCTGGTCTGACTTAATGTTATGTTGCACGTTGCTTACCTGGCAGCAGGCTGGACTTGAACCATTTACAGCAACCTCAAAGATAGGGGCTGCTGCTGCAGTGCTTTTCCAGGTGGCTAGAGACTTGCTGATGAGCTGAGCACCATGGAGACTCGTCTAAGCATCCAACCTTCTCTTACATTTTCCACAGGACCTTCTCTAACTTCCCCAGCATGCTGGGTCACAGTCTGGAGACCCTCTTTACCAGAGAATATTGATCTAGTTCCAAGTTCCCTCTTGAAAGCAGCTGTCACACCCTCTTTATCACAAAATTGTCCATAGTGGTGTTAGTTCTGCTCCACCTTCCAGCAAGGGGCCCCAGCCTGAGCCCCTCCAACAGATGATGAGTATCCAGGGTTTCCCTGTGTAACTCAGTTTTTGCATCCCCCTCCTAGGTACAGCACCTCCCTCCACTCCACTCTGCAGCTCAGCTCCTTAGAGCTCAGCTCAACTAGCCTTGCCCAAGCCAGCAAGCCTGACTTCCCCAGGAAATAAGGGTTTTGCCCTTGGCATTGATGCAGCTCTGTACCATCATCTGCCCTGCTGTCTGTCTGCTTCTCATTGCACGGGGGTGAGGAGGTGGTGGAGAGGAGAAGACGAGTCCTGACAGCTACTGCCATGGGCCAGATCACATCTCAGCCCATACGGTATTTGTTAGCCTGCAGCCTTGCTTTTTTTGCTTTTCTCCCTATTGCCTGTAATCCATGTTATAGTTGAGAAAGGAGCTCTTCTGAAAAAGCAGGGGAGAGATGAGAGCAGAGAGAGTGGAGGGAAGAGAGGAAGACTAGATGAAACCTTTGAGACCCTCTTTTGCACCCAGGTTATGTTCCCGCATGAGAAATGCATCTCAAGCACCATTCATAGGGTGACTTGCAAATGTTGCTCTTTGTCCGTATCAAGCTCCTGTTTCCCAAGAGCCTGCGGAGTTGCCGCCTGCATAAACATCTCAGCAGTTGTGTCCTGGAGCAAATCGTACTCACAGTTACTATAATCCCAGTCATCCATTTCTGGCATTGTCATGAATTGTTGAATGGCTGCAGTGTTCCACCCCAGAGCAGCTGTGTTTCAGCGGTGGGTGTTAAAGATTTAAAGAGATTTTTTTTTTTTTTTCAAGTGTGCTAAAATTCTTTGTAAGATGCCATGTTCATTCACTGTTGGCCAGCTCCTGCCATGCTAACGGATTGGAATTGCTGGCCTTGGCACCTTGCTGAGCTGCGCTGATCTCCGGGGAAGCTGTGCAGTGTTGTAGCCCAAATGCTGCAGAGAGAGAGCATGAGGTGGAGCATCTCCATGAAATTAAGGTGCTTTCATCGACCCATTTTTATTAGTGCTGGACCCAGCCTTTGCATTCTGGTCAGGTGCTAATGAATCACGATTCATTGCTTCACTTGTAGAATGAGAAATATCCAGGAGAGAAGAAATAGGAAAAATCCCAAGTCTTGCTCAAGGGTCTGTTCTTGGCCTATCACTGAGCTGTGTGTCAGGGGATGCTGCCTCTGTGACACTCCTGTCCCGGGCTCCTCGGGTCCAGAAAGATCATCCAGGGGTCACAAAGGCCACTATAGGCTGCCGTCATGACTGTCTCTTACCTTCTTGCAATCTCCCACTTTAAAGCATCAGTTTTCTTGCCTCTTTTCCTTTTAGCTGATGGGTTTCAGAACATCACTGAGTGTTTTGTTCAGAACTGTCTCCTAATTTCTAGCCCAAATATATTGTGATCACATCTTGTATCTGCTCTTCCTTCATTGCTCCTTAGCACAACAAGAGACATTTATTAGTATTAAAAGGGAGAAATGTAAATCTGAGTTCTTTTTGCCCAAAACCACATAAAAAAGAGAAGTTCAGAAGCCACAAGCTAGGTCAGTTAAAAAATAAATAAATAAAATTATAACGACAGGAAGAATCATGTCAATATTAATAATTACCAATAGCTTACTAAATTAATAAATCCATAATTGCTGACAAAAATTGGAAGAGGTATTAAAATCTTTGACCCAGAATTTAGAAAAAGTTTCCAGCTCCTTAAGACCAGACAAGATTTTATGTGGAAAGCGAAAGACCACTTTGCTGTGGCTGAGGGCTCTTCCACCAGGTGGGAAGCTGGTGCCGACAGTGGGCAGGGATGTCTCTCAGACACCGCTCACCACATCTCTCCTCATGCCTCTCTCGAAGCGCCTGGGATGGAGAGCACAGCTTCCTCCCTGCAGGTCTTTCCCTGCCCCACGTGGGTTTCACACGCAGGGGAGTGTTGCTGCAAAATGAAAACCGACTTCCTGGTAATCGTGTGTTGCCTTGGCAAGAGGAACTTTCCAAAGGGATGTTCCCTGGGTTCTCATCCTCTCCCGCAGCCATCAGGGCTCGGTAGGGAGCAGGTCTCTCTCTGAAGGGAAGCATCAGCAACTGTCAGGCTGCTGGCAAAGTTGGGAGCAGCAGAAAGAGCAGGGGGTAAAGAAAATAGTGAATCCTGTTAGCTGCGTGTGTGCAGGTGGGGACTGGCAAGAGAGATTCCCAGATTGCACTAAGTCACTGCCATAGCCTTCCAGAGCAAATAAGCCTCATCAAAATATTAAACTGCAAGAAAAGTCAGTGACATTTTAAGCAAGAACTGGAAGCTGCAGTCTGTGGATGGGTGGGCTGCAATCCCAAGTACTCTTAGAAAACTGACGTCTTCCAACTTGTGCAAGACAGGCACAGACATGTGCATGTGCACCTTGCAGAGCATGCAGGTGCCTAGGGTCAGCCTGCAGCCCAGCAGAACAAGTCAAGAGGATCCAGGACAACTCTGTGGAAATGACACATGTCCCAGCGTTGCCGTAAGGCACCAGAACCACCCATCTATGGCACAGCCCCTTCTCTCTCGTCACCAACTCCAGCTTTCCTGTGGCCTCGCTGCCACACAAGAGTGCTTGAGGCTCTCCTTGCGTTCACCAGCTGAGCCCACAGGCAGTGTTTGCACAAAGTCCCTCTCAGGCAGGGTGGCAAATGCGGGGCTTTGGTACAGCCAAAGTTGTGTTTTGGAAGGACTGTACCAGAGGACTCTTATTCTTAGATGTCAGGGCTGCCAGCATCCCTCCCAACATTCCTCCTGGGAAAGGTTTGGGAGGAGGAGGGAGAAATGAGATCAGACTTTCAATGAACTTTCCCTGATGGAAAAGGCAAAGCAATTACATTAGCCCCTTTTGAATTTTGCTCCTGCTCACCAGGGTGCAGGGCTTTCTCTTTCAAATGCAGATGGAAGCACTGCCTTTCCCTGGGGAGGTTTCAGGACGGGTGAAGGTGAAGGAGAGGGCTGTCCTAGGAGACCCCTGATGACTTTTCTGCAGGCTACCAGAGGGCCCTCTTGGCTCTCGGAGTACAGCAGAGAAGACAACAATGTGGGGCTGCTCTACCTCGAGAGCAGCTAGGAAGCATCTGTGTTGAGTTGACTCCAGCACTGAGGTCCGCCATAAGCTCCCCAGGGCTTGTGAACCCTCTGTCTGAACTAAGGGGCGTGACACCTGGTTTATTTTGGATCACAAGTCACTGCAGCAGAATAACTGCAGAATAGAGCAGAAAAAGCAGGGGAAAAAAAACCAAAACAATTTTACCACGGTAGAAATGTGTTAATGACCCAAGAAAGTGGCAGCTCAGGCCAGGTCTGGCCATATTCAGTGGTCTGAATATGGGAAATACATTGGTCTGGATGTCCAATCACCTATATGAGATGTCATCTACGAGAGGGGTCTACAGGGCTCCTGGCAGTGACAGCAGCAATGGCCTTGCAGGGACCTTAGGGTAGGGCTGACAGTACCTAAGGGACCCTAGTTTGCAAGGCCATGGGTTTGCAGAGAAATGGTTCTCAGCCATCACAGCTCTGCTGAAAGTGAGCAAGAAAACCACTGAGCAGATGGGGAGTGGCTCCTGGAGCTCAGATAATCTCCCCTGTAACAGATGTTGCCTCAGATCCGGGGCAGCCCCTTCCCTTCAAGGACATTGATTTTACATTTCTGTCCAAATGTTTACTGATGCATAATCATTGGAAGAATTGTTTGATTTTTCTTTTTTCTGTGCCACACCTAGTGCATGGTACTGCCAAGTCTGTTTCCCCAGACACATGCCCCAAGCCATGCAGATGAGCAGAAGCACATGGCAGGAGAGCATCACAAGGCAGAGAGGAGCTTGCCATCTAATGGACACTTCTTTGCTGTGCACCTGCAGCTGGATTAGGACTGCTTTGCACCACAAACCAGCCATCCTATTGAGACCCTGGCCCAGGAGCCATGAAACACGATCACAGCTGAAACGTTCATGTTTATGACAACTGATTGTGTCAAGTGCATCCACTATGGAGGAAAGATGAGCTGATTTCAGCTCACAGCCATCTAAGCAGCCTCACTTTTCTGAGTTTAGGATGCTTAACACAACAAACAGCGTTTCAATGCTGCTGGGCTGATTTTCACATAATAAATGTGACTTTCACATAATAGATGGTAGAAATATAGAATTGTCAGGGTTGGAAGGGACCTTGAAGATCATCTAGTTCCAATCCCCCTGCCATGGGCAGGGACATCCCCCACTAGACCAAGTTGCCCAGAGCCCCGTCCGGCCTGGCCTTAAAAACTTCCAGGCATGGGGCTTCCCCCCCCTCTCTGGGCAACCTGTGCCAGGGTCTCACCACCCTCATGGGGAAGAACTTCTTCCCAACATCCAATCTGAACCGATCTGTCCCTAGCTTTAATCCATTCCCTCTAGTCCTATCACCACCTGACATCATCAGCTCTTTATGTGTATTTCTCCGAGGAACTGCATTTCTCCGGTAGAACTGGCTTTCCTAAAATTAATGTTGTAGCTGATCTGGGTAAAAGAAACCAGGATAAATACTTACGGTGCTAAACAAAAGTAGTGTTCAAGGGAGAAGAGCCCATGTATGGAACTGCGAAGTCGTCACATGAAAAGGGGCTGTCGTTGTATTTGTTAGAATTTCCCCAGTCTGATTTGGGGGAAATCATATCTCTTCCTCCAAAGGGATATGCTCCAGAAAAGAGCCTGGGAAAGGAAAATACAAGGAAGAAATTTGTCTCCAATTTAGCTGTTAGCCAGTTCATTCAAGAGGGTTCACCTGACAGGTACTCAACGTGCTTCATGTGCAAAATCTTTTTTGACAGCATGAAATTGGTGGCATAAAACACAATATATGAGGAAGTTAGGTGTTTCCTGAAGATGCCAGGTTAAGTGACAGTGGCCACTAGCACACTGATTTTCTAATGTTTTGCACAAGGAAAGCATCTGGAATTACTAGCTTGGACAGCAAAAGCTTTCCAAGCTCTGAGGTAGTGGTGGAACATGCAAACCAGGGGATGGGAGAAGGTCTCAGAGGAACTTGACAGTGGGTCTGGTGGACCTGTCGTTCCGTTATCAGTTGTGTGTCAGTACATAGGGGAGATCTAGCTCGGTAAGCAGATTGTGTCCATAGCCTGGCCAGCAGCATTAAGGAAAGGAGATGTCCTGACTGTACTGGAGCACGGCCACAAGAGTTGTACGGCATATTGAGTGTGATTAGTACCGAAAAGATGTCCCTGTCTCCTTAATGCTTACACCAAGCACCTCACATATTCCCACAGGAACAGCTTTACACACTCATGACTTTCATGACCTGCAACTGTTTAGTCTTTGAAAAAGATCTGGAATAACAACCAAATATTCTGAATTGTTTCAGAAGGGTTGTAGACTCTGTAGAAGGATTTTAGATAACGTCACCTCCTGCTCAGGTTGGTCCTCCCTGGCTGCCTAGGAGCTTTGTCTCCTCTTTTAGAAATGCCTTCCCAGTAAGTTTTGCAGCTCATCTCTTGGCACCGAAGGAGTCACCTTCCTCAGGGGACATGCTTTGCATCTGGACTACATAGACTGCAGCGTGTCAGCACCATCTGGACAGGAACTTAGCACAGCATTGAAGGGCAAAAGCAGATGGAGAGTAAAACGGGGAAAAGGGAGAAGAAAAAAGGTCTTCCCTGCATTGGGAAAACGTCCTGCACTCTATTATTGTATCCTGTGAGAACCACTTTACTATTCAGGACATTTCTCCCCTTCCTTCTCACAGTTTCTCAGTCCGAAAAATGGGTAAGGGATTGCTCTCAAGCCTTAGAGGCTTTCTAGAGTCAGGGAGAAAGAGGGGTGTCCACGTAGCTGCAGCTTGACTTGGTGATCTGCTTTGGAACTCGGATGAGGAGAAGCTTGGACTTAACAGTGTCTGTCTCTGCAGCCCTTGGGAGGAGTCTAGCACAGGGGAGAGAGCCACAGCTGTTGTGTAGATATCACTCCAAACATCTGCCCTAGAGTTTACTCCAGACAGATGTGCTCTCACTGAAATTCAACCCTTAACTTACTGCATGCTTGTTTGGGGGGTCAATTCTACAGAGAGGGTGGAGGCAGTGTGGGCAGGGTGGTTTTGCAACCAGCCTTCTGCAGCCCTACCGTCGCGGCACACCTTGCCTGTCTCCATCTGCAGTCCAGCTGGTTTCACAGGCTTTCGGAGAACAGGGTTGTAAGGCTTGAGAGAACTGCCCAGCTTAGGCAAACCTCATTTTTCTTACTGAAATGTAGTTGTGATCTTTACTCTGAAGACACAGGCCGTGCACTTATGGAAGTTTCGTTCCTGTAGCGATTTCCCATGTGGAGCAGAGTTACTGAAGGACACTGAGCACACCACCCCGGTCCCTTCAGTGTGATTGCAAATGTCATTCACCTCTGAAAGGGGCAGCTGCATCCTCATTGCCATCTGCATCTGCTCACCCAGCCTCCCACCTTTGTACAACAAGGGACATCAGGAACCTGATCTGTCAGAAAACTAACCTGGGTGAGATAAACAACTAAAAAACAGAGAATTTTCTAGAAGGCCTTATGTACATTAACACAGGCAGGAGAATTGCATGGCTGAGGTTGAGGAGGGAGCAAGATCATCACCTTCATCTTACATCCACCTACTTACATCCAATTAATATGACCACTGAACTACTTTGCTTGGCCTTGGTGAGCTTGGTGAAGAAATAAAATCATTTTAAAAACCCACAAAAAAATCCAACAAGAGAAAAGCTATGTTTTAGCAGGTGTAGCTGTGTATCAAACTGACTAACATAAGTATTCCTGTGGAAGGCAATGAGTGAGTAAACAAATAGAAATTGCTTTATCTACAGGGGAGTAGCTCATAATGCTATAAATATTATACTTTGCCATATTGCCAGGTTTCAACATAGAAAGGTAGTAAATATTGCATAAGTAACCGGGGGAGTTTCAGTATTGCCAGCCACATGTGTTAAAGAAACCACAAATGAGATCTGAAAACAAATCTGAGGTTGAATTAAAAACCACAGGTTCAAAATAAATATCTGGTGATGTGCTTTGTTTGCCTTGAGGGCCTTCAAGTAGCAAAGTGCTGTTGCTCTCTCTTCTTCACAAAAAAAAAAAGAAGGCAGTGATCTCCCTTTAATGAAAAGACAGATGAAATTCCTACCTAATCAAATGATTCAAGAACCTGGGGCTCTACAAAACTATGATAAGATAATACTCTGCTGTCAAAACTAGGACAATTGGACACACAAGGATTTCTTTCAGGGGATGTTCATTTCCAATGGAAAAAGTTACCACGATGCCACAACCAGAGGTGTTGCTTTTAAACACGTTCAGTTGTTATCATAGGATTTCCCAAAATAAGACCCATTTAAGCAAACCTAAATACGTCATAAATAGTGTAACTTATTGTCGTATAGACAGATAAATTATTTAGAGGCTGTTCAACATGCCAAGAAATTTGGTACTCTGAAATCAGGACAGATTTCTTGGACTAGCTGAATTGTAAATTTTAAATGACTTGTTTTCTTTTTTTTTCCACTTTAACAGTAATCCAATTTTTCCAACATCTAAGTTGCTCTGACACTTACAAACACACAAAAAATAGTAAACCAAAATAGTAGTTCATCATTTCAGCTGGGTTTGAATTGGCCAAGCAGAAAATTTCTAATTAAAACATATGCAAAAGGACTTTTGAATCATATATTTATTTTTTAAAAAAATCAAAAGAATAAGCATGCATAAAATATCCAAGGATCTGTGTTTCATATGAGGAACGTAGTACCGCTGGTGGTCAGAATGAGAGCATCTCTTCTCAGTTCCTTCAGAGAATCTACATCACCTTCTCCCACACCAAGTCTGATAGAATGGAAACGCTGCAAAACCAGAAAAGGAAATTACTACTAGAATGCTGGATTTTGACAGCCATAAACAGATATTGCTACAAAAGTGCTATTTTGAAAGCTGCTGTTTAATGTGACCAGTTAGACTTAAGCAGATGCTTAAAGTTAACCATCTGCTTAATTGCTGCTAGGATTAGGGTTGGATTTAAATACAGCTTTTAATTCTTCCTTAACATAGTACCACTTTCTTTTTGCCTTGATAAAACACTTATGCTCATGGTTCATTTTAAGTGCTCGATTAGTGCAAGTGACTTCCCCTATATACTTAATGTTAAGAATATGATCAGTGTTAGATTGTATCTGGATCTTAACTGCAAAGTACTGGCCCAAAGCCATGTTTAGCAGTGAACAAGCATGCCAACAAGTCCTGCATCTAGGAGTAGAAAATTAATGAAATCAGCAAAAGGATGAAATAAACTTCCAACAACGGCAACACACATGTTCCTGGCCCCAGCAGAGAGCTGTGTAATATAAAGATAAAATCCCTCTGAATGCCTTGAGGTTGGCCATATCTTGCTGGCAGATCGAGCAAGTGGATTTCTATGTCTTGAGGGTCATTTAAAACCAGTTGGTGAGTTTAGGGTCTGCTTATCTTGAGCATCATGTTGGCACATTTATCACTCCTATGCCAGAGCAGAGGTGGAAAATCTCTGCTGGCCGCTGATCTGGCAGCCCACCCTCCTCTCTCTGGTTTCCAGGCATCCTCCCACAACATCCTGGGTGACAGGACACCTGTCTCAGCCATTTGGCTCCATGGCAATCCAAACAGGATTTTTTTTGATCTGCGAGTTAGGCTTGGACTGTTACAAGCAAGGAGGCTTCTGCTTTTAGCTTTCTGCTAAACCCTGTGTCTTTTCAGCATAGGGTGAGGTGGGACAACCAGGCACTCCTGGCTCTTTCCTGGGGTACAGCAGTGAGCAGGGTCTTTAACTTCGACTCTCAAAGTACACACCAACCCCACCAGACTTACTGAAGATCTCTTCTGGCAGTGATTTAATCCTCACCTTTTCTTTCTTTTTCTGCTTCACGAAAGAAGGAAAAACAGGAGGGAGGACGTTGTGTTCCTTTTCCTTCTCCTTTCTGCCAATACCACAGGGTTAAAAAGACCATGTGTTTCTTCCAAAGGTATTAACATAATTATCTCTCCACTCTGAATGTGCAATAGCTGGCCGTGCTCCACAAAAGATTGCATTTAACTAATCCTGCTTTAGAAACTCATACTATTTATATCTTCTAAAATCAACGCCATCTTCAGAAATGCCCTTTAAAGGACACATTTTGTTCTACTCGGACCATATGTTTTCACCGTGATCTCCATTGTGTTTCCAAAGGTTAGCATCCAGCTCTGCTCCCCCAGATGCTGTTTGTGCATTGCTGCCTAACGTTAGTCACGCAGCCTGCTCAGCGGCTTGATTTTTGAGAAAAATCAGTCCATATTTCTCTAATTAATTTGCGTTCGGAAAGTCAGCGTGAAGTTCTCTAACACAGAGGGGATCCCAAGCACTGACTGTCAGCACCAGCCAAATTTGTCCTGTGGGGTTTGCCACCAGCCGTGCAGAGTTTTTTCTCCTCAGAAAGTCCTTGCTCTTTCTCTTCATCTGGATTTCTTCTGTTCATTCCACCACTTTTTCTTTCTGATTCATGCTAGAACATGTGAGAAAGGGCAGCATTAAATAAATTAAAACCAAAAAGAGGATCAGAGCAAATACGATTCTATGAAATAAGATATGGAATGCGGTTGAGGGATTTTAAACTCCAGATCAAAAGTGAGTTCAAACACTGTTGGGGGGCCTTGTAGTTATTGCTCTCTAACAGCAGAGTTATTCCCATCCACGATATGTCTCTTTCCCAGAGCTTCTTCATGGTGAGTCTTGGAAGGTTCTGTTAACATTGGAAAAAGCTGCCATTTTTAATAGATCTCATGCTCCATTGTCTCATGGAGGAAAAAACATTTCTTCATCAAGAAAATATCTTTTCCAAAGATGCTTCAAAAAGCATCAGTTTCCTTGGAGAGAGATATTTGGAGCTCTGTGTAACCTTTATCTTCACTGCAGTGTTGCTGTTTTGTAAAATAATGTTCCAGCCACGATCGGGAAATGTTCTTCCTGTGGCTTTGGTATTCTGTAGGTGTATTTTTTAGCTGCAGTTGCTCAAAATCAGAAATTGTATTTTCCTCCCACCAAGCTCTCCCAGACAGTTTGCTCTCACGGTTTGGCACTTTGATGCTTTTGAAAGAGCCAGTAAGTATCTCCATAAATGCACTGTGAAGGAGAAACATGTTTGTGTGTAAGGAGTTCAGGAGTGGGCAAGGTTTACATAGTGCTTGTTCCATCACTGGATATAAGGTGTGTGTAGGAGGAAGAGAATCCACTGTGAATGAGTGTGTGAGTTTGTGCTTTCAACACAAGAGACATGTTTTGGTGAGTGAACTTGAAGTCCTGTTGTATGAGACAGTCCTCCTCATGCTACCCATTTTTACTCGGATATTTGGGGAAGAAGGATGATTTTCCTCCTGTTTTTTGAACATAGCTCACTGGGACATGCTCGTTTTCTGAAATGGTCAGATATAACCTCCAGAATTTCAGTGCCTGTTGCAGCTGAGTATTTTCCACCTGCAGCCATACATTCACCTCCTCCTTCATTTCCTACTGCTTATTTAAGCCTCCATCTTCTGTAGCCTTAAAATAACAAATGCACAATATCCATTAGGGCTGCAATGCACATACCTGCTTGTTGTGAAGTCACAAAGACAAAGAAACGAAATGGCCCCTGCCTCCTTCCACCACTCCCTGGCTTTTCTTCCATGAGGAGCAGGTGGTACATACATGTACCTGTCAGGATCTGCATGCACACAGCATATGGACACATGTCCCAAGTGCCTGTTGATACACATGCACATTCATATAAAAAGCCCTACTGAGAAGAAACACTGTTCATAGCAAGCCCACCAGTAAAATCATAGTTTTCCATCAGGACCTTGCTCAGTTAGAGCAAGTACTTAATCCAGAGTGATGGTTTCTGCAGTTTCCTTCCTTTTCCGGGTACGCTAAACTCTGCCTGTAAGTATGTGTCACTACTTACAGTTCATATAAACTGTAAAAAGAAAGAGGTCAAAAAGCAGCAAATGACTGAGGTGACGTTTCCTGTAACTTAATCTGTAGTTATCTTCATGGATATTTTCCAAAGGAAATATCTGCCTTGAGAACTTCTTGGACAGACTAGCTCCAGGCATGAGTCACTGCTGTGTAGTGAAGGAGGCTTGTAGCACTCCTGAGATGCGAGAAGCATGAGGCACCAAACGATGGCTCCCGGGCAGGGTAAGCGCTCGACTAGTGTCCAGGTGAACCAGACTTCTCTCTTGCCACTGTCAGATTTCCTGCAGCCAAGTCCACTGTGCAAATCCTGCTGACAAATCTGCAGCAGCTCCAAGTGTGAGACAGTAGCCTCCTGCCTGACCTTGCTATGCCAGCAAAACACACAACATCTGTACAACCGTGCCAGCGGCCACAGCTTCGGCTGCCCTCAGGGCTGCTCCTTGGGAGGGCTCGCAGCGGGGTGGGCACGGTGGCACCTTCTGTCGAGGATGCTGGGGTACTCCTGGGAGAGTCTGCTGAGGTGGGTCTGCCTCCTGGGAAAAGTTTGGGGCAAGCTGAGCCAGCCAGTTAATCAGAGCTCTTTAAAAGTCGTTTCAGTTTCTTATTCCTTAGGTTTCCAACACCCACGATGAGATTTGCGATAGTGCTGAGCTCCCTCGAGCTGCCGCAGCCGTGGTCAGGCAGGGTGTGCTCTCGCTGCTGTGGCTGTCAAGGGTTGTGATGGGGAGGACAGGTCTGGGGTTGAACTGGGCTGGGGGGAGCATTTCCAGCCCTCCTTGTGTTCCTGTGTGGTCACACAAATGTGATTCCACCTGCCTTCACCATTTTCCCCACACGTAAACCAGGAACAGTTGCACCTGCCTTCCCTTCCCCACAAAAGTGCTATGATTAATTAGCATTTGATTTATGCTTGCAAAATCCTATTAAAAATCCCCTGTGGGATCTGAAAGATCTGACCTCAGTGTTCCACGGCTGTTCCTCAAAAGTAATAAAACCTTGCAGATGCAAGTACAACTGCTCTCTGGCTCAGCTTAAATCTGAGGCTGACAGTCCCCAACCTACCTGCAGTGGGAGTCCGAAGCTGTTTGTGAGGCTTAGATGAGTGTAGAGGAAAGCCTGCATGGAAAATAACAGTTCCATAATCAGTGCAGGATTTGGATGGCGTGGGATACTAAAGAACAGGGCCATTCACCACTTAATGAGGATTAAAATAACTCTTGAATAGCTGCCTTATTCCCCGAGCATCCTGTTCAATGGATGAGTCACAGGATTACAGTTGAAAAATAGGCTGGAATGGTAGAACAAAAACCCAACATAATGAATATCAAATTAAGGGGTTTGGGGACAGCCTTTAATCTGGCATTTCCAACCCATTTAATGACTGACATGCTGACTTTACTAGTAGCTTAAATGTTGGTTTTGTCTTGTGTGCCCCTTGCTACAGTCCCTTTTTAAGGGGTCAGTTTGTTCACATATCGTTAGGCAGGTGCAGGAACACTCTGCAAGCAGGATATTCGCAGCATAAAAGTATAACGTAATTAGCTATTGGCTAATGTACATGAAAGACAGCTGGGATTTAATGATCTATTAGGCTAAGTATTCTTCATATGCTCATCACCTCTGAGAAGGCACCGCAGAGTCCTGGCTGGCTGGGCAGACCTCCGTTAGCAGGGAACTGCGGCATTAGCCTCCCCAACTCCCTGAAACGGCCCCAGTGCCGGGAGCTGCCCTCTGCCACCATCTCGGCCTGATCTAAACTAATTGGAAAAGATTTTGGGTAGCAAAGGGTTGATGCCTTTCTCCCCTTGCCCAGGCGCCCTGCTCAGCTTTGCTTGACCCAGTGTAGCAGCTGTTAAAGGACATTTGCTCAAGGGTTCCACTCTGGACTACAAATTGTGAATAGAAAATGCCAGAGGAGGGCAGGCAGATGATAAATTAGTAGCTTTATGCCAAAAGTATTTACATTCTCATCACCCATTTTCGGTCTGCTTTCCTCCTTGCCTTCAGGGTCTATGCTTCTTTCAGTTCCTGAAGCCCAGAGACTTTTGTTGCATTAAAGTACACTGAAAGATTAGCCCTTGAAAGAGATTTTCTCTTCATTAGTGCAGATGCCAAACAGTTATCTTGTCATCGGAAAAATAAACCGCTCATTACATCCTTCTCCAAAGATCACAGCTGGGGAATAAGGGCGAAGGTAGGCAAATGCTGAGGATGCTGAAAAGACCAGAGGAGCAGAAGACAAAGAATTGTATTTTATAGGCTGATTACTCCTGTTTAGTCCACTTTTTTGTCCAGTTAACTATAGATTTCAGAGCAGTTCTCAGTACTTTAACAAATACTGTAAAACTAATGCAAAATATGACATGAGTGTCAGAGCTATCATATATCTGGAATATAGTTGGCATATATTAAAAATATCCTTGCTTTGCAGTTTTTATAAGGAACTTCATTTAGGAGAGACAGGCTGGAAAATGCAGCATTTCTTTCCGTATCCTGGCACTTCATATCTTTTCCATTATAGAACAGAATAAATCTAATTTTTATTAACAATAAACACATACAAAATCCCTGAAACCTAGAAAATGTGCTGTAGAGAAGACTAAAATCAAGTACAGAAGGAAAGGTTAAGACCTTACTCAAAAAGATTATTTCTTAAGAGGATCTCCTGGATAAGAAATGCAATGAGAACTCTTTGGGGGCTACTTAAATTCTTCTTCATCAGTTACCCGCGGTCTCATACCTTGAGACAGATAATTCAGTTAGTGATTTATGTTGCAAATCAGAGCTCTGAGTCCTGGCCACAGGAAGAAGAACTCCTTTTAATGCTGAGGTCTGTATCTCAGCAGATGAGGAGACCCCACTCTGCAAAGAAGGGGATGAAGGGCTGTCCTGCACCATCCCAGCCCTGGAGGAAACCAGACACTTTAATTTCAGTTGCCCATTAGAGCGCTCTACAGTTCCCAGAGCCAGATCTTGCTCTGGGTGCTCATGGTGACCACTGCCCAGAAATGTCTGAGGGAGCTGATGTTGCCCCAATACCAAAGATGTTCAGCTACTGCAGGACCCTAAAACACTCTCCATATTCACTGGGAAAATTATAGCTTCACTTTTTATCATCCTTTGTTGAAAAGACACTTGAGCTTCTTGAAATCAACAGTTAGATTCCCTAGTTGACACTAGACTGAGTCTGTTCAAAAATGCACATGTACTCTTAGTGAAGTTTCAGGAATTAGTAGAGGGATCCCTCATCCCCGTCTTCAAACACAGGCTGACGCTAAGGAGAGAGGCTCTTGAGGAAGCTTAAGAGATCACCTAAACCTCTCTCACACAGCTGCCCGAGCCCTGACTCCAGGCACAGCAGAAACCACCTCTTGCTTGCAGGAGACACCTGGTCTGACCACACTGGGTTCCTTACCCATCCGAGCTTCCCCTGGGCCTCTTTTGAGAGCACCCCTGAAAGCTTTCTGGGGCTGCCTGGCTCAAGTGATAATCATGAGGGAGGAGGAGGAGGGTCAGCTGTGCCTATGAGGAGGTGAGGATGCATCAGGTGACCCAAATGGACTGATCACAGCGTTCCCTCCCATGTGCTCAGGTTATAATGGCCCCTAAGGAGAACCCTGGTGTCTTCAGTGCTTGCTGTGCTGAAGGAATTGGTCCTGGCTAGTTGTTAGCTCTCCCTGTGCTGCTGGTGTTCCTGTCTCCTGCAGAGGAGCACCTTTTGATGTTTTTTTTTCCCCTGCCTCCCCAGGTGGGAGCAATGCAGCTCCTTTTCTTTTTTGCTATCATCAGGACTCTGTGCTTGGGTGCTCCTGTTTGTGGCTGAGTCTGGTATGGGACTATTTTTATTTTTTCCCTGCTCAGGATGTTGTGGTCATCTGGAAGACGTAGGTCCTTTATTGTCATATTCACTTGTATCTTTTAGCATCTACTTCCTGATCTAGCGGGAGATGTCCCTGCCATGGCAGGAGTGTTGGAAATAGATGCTCTTTGAGGTTCCTTCCTCATCATTCTGATTTTACATTTGCGTACTTGTATATATCTATATATAGTTTGGCAACTTCATTATTACTGATAGCATTTTTTTTTCCTGTTGTTAAACTAGATCAAGATTTTTTTCAACCTCAAAGTCTCCCTCCCTGGATCTCCTGTTATCCTCCCCTGGGAGGGTGGTGGGGAGATCACAGAGAGTGTCTGTTGGAGTTTAGTAGCCGGCCCAGCCTTAAACTTTGACGCATCTCCATGGAGAATGTGAGGAAGTGAGTGCCACCTCCATTGAGAAGAGAGGCAGCAAGGACACCATGGGGGTAAACAGGCTTACTTGCTTCCCTAGGTGAAGTTGGAAGAAAATTTCTCCTTTGCAAGGTCCAAGATTCTACTGCCACCAGCAGAAGTCGGGTGCTAGGGCCCATGGGTGCTGGCACTGGTGGCTGTGGGGATATATGATGAGGGAGCCTGGTTGGGGACTGCTCTGGCTGAATGTCCTGTGTATGCTGCATGTTCACCTGGATCGCTTCCCCAGGGCGTGGGGGGTATCTGTACAGGCTCTTCTGCAGGGACGGGTTCAGGGCAGGGATGAGGCTGCCCTGCTCCCATCAGCAGCAGCCTTCTTTTGGGTTGATTTCAGCTAATGTAAGTACCTGCTGGTAGATCTCATCCAGTAGCATTGAGAGCTTCTGGAGTGCTTGGACCGGTTAGTGGCTGCAGAAGGGCCACCTCAGCATGGCAGCAAGGCCATTAGGCAGAAACTTGTCCCTTAGTGTTTGCCAGTACTTACAGACTTGGCTTTCTCCTGCAGTATCTCATCCCATCCATCTTCCCTTCTGCTTTCGAAAGTATACCTGTTATGGACCCCTCTTCCCCATATGGGTGGAAAGTTGTGTTTTCCATAGCAATGGTTTCTGAATTCAGGTATAAACTACAGATATAATCACGTGGGATTGCAGCATTTTGTTCTCTTCTTACTGTGTGAACTTACTGCTTTTGAGGGAAAAAAAAAAGCCTGAAGCCCTGAAAAATCTCTGCCTGTCCACGTGTATTCTCCTGCATTGCAAAGGGACTGGGAGCACTGGTTTCTCTTCTGCCATTCTCATTCTTTCTGCTGGTTATTGTATCTGATCACTCCTCCAGCTGCGCTCAGAAATTTCGTATTGTGGTCGGGCAATTTAGAACTCTGTGAATCCTTTATTTCCCTAATGGAGCTTCCTAGTAAATAGCTTTGAACTCAGATCCTTGTCTCCACAATAGATATGCTTCTGCCTAACTGGCACTTCACAATTAACAGCATTATCTTGTTAAACCTGAAGAGGTGCAGGAAGGCTCAGCCATCATTTTAAAGCATTTTATTGCTTAGAAAGTGTTTACAATAGGCTACAGAAGTGGTAAATGAAGCTCAGTGCTGCATTCAGATGCCTGATTAGCTCAGCCACATGAAAATGCCAATAATTCAGGGCCTGACTATTTTGGATGCCATTTCTTAAGCAGTACCTTCAAGCGCCTGAGGTTTTTTTAGAAGTAAAAAAGAGAAGGGAAGGAAGAGAGAGTATTTGGGTTGAAACGAGAAGCTGTTCAGAGTCAGAAGGCACCAATTCCTGTTCCTGTAGATGCAGTGCAATTGTCCTCAGTGAAGACACAATTTCACCCAGGAGTGAGCACTAAGTAACTGAGTTGGAGCACTCTTGTTTTCAGGAGAGAGAAAACTCGGTTGTTTCCCTTCTGGAACAACGAATGCATTCAAGTTCTATCTGCTGCTATTCTGAATGCTTGCATTTCACACCCAAGTGTCTCCATTTCTGTGTAACCTTTTATCTGTCAGTTCTTGTAGTGTGTAAGCAAGAGTAGTTGAGAAGAGAACAAACAGTTTGGATATTTTCTGTGATTTGACTTGTAAATTAGCTTTTCTGGAGCCAGGCTGGAAGTCCTTGCTGTCCTTTGCTACCCTGCATGATTGCAGCCCTGTGCCTGGCTGAAACCCAGAGGGACTAGTAGAGAAACCGCAGGCTACTACACAAAAACATGTGGAAGGATTGAGCCCTCCTGGGGAAATATCTCACTTTCTAAGGCTTTCAGAAGAGAAGTGGCTGTATAGCAATTTAGTCATGCTCGATGAACTTCTCAGCTGCAAATGTCAATGAGAGGACATCAAAACACACAACAGGGTCATTACTTGCTACCTAGTTTGCAACTTTCAAAAACAGATTTAATAACTTAGTAGTAAATGGCATTTAAAAAAACTGCTCAAATATGTGGTGGACACCAAGTTGAACATGAGCTAGCCATGAGTCCTTGTGGCAAAGAAGGCTCTTGGACTGTGTTTGGAGGAGTGTTTGGAGGCTGGTATGTCAGGCGTGGTGATCCTTCCCCTCTGCTCAGTAGTAGCAACTCTAGTGCTGGGACCAGAGATGGGCTAACCAGTACAGGAGAGACATGGAAACACTACAGGGGGTCCAGTGAAGGGCCAGGAAGGTGTTTAAGGGACTAAAGTTTCTGTTGTAATGGGAGGGCCTGAGAGCTGGGTGTTTTCAGCCAGGGGAAGAGAAGGCTCAGGAGGATCTTATCACTGTATGTAGATAACATTAACAAGCAAAGAAGAGACAGGCTCTTCTCAGTGGTGCCCAGTGACAGGGCAAGAGGCAATGAGCATAAATCTGAATACAGAAGATTCCATTTAAACATAAGAAAAAAAAAATTTCTTACTGTGAGGGCAGTTGAACACTGGAAGAGGATTGGCAGAGTGGATCTGGGCTCTCCATCCCTGGAGATATTCAAAACTCTAAAGGATGTGGCTTTTCAGAAGCACAGAATATGTAGATTACGTAAGAGAATAACCAAGTTGGTGGTTGGCAAGCCTCATGACCTAGAAGTGTCCACATGTGGAATAGATTTCTAGTACGGAACTGTTTTCTTAGTCCCACAAAAAAATACAAAAGATCTAGTAGGAGTGGAAGCCAGATGATTCAGTTCAGGCCTGAAGTATATTGTGGGGTTTGGTAACGAAGACTAAAACCACTACAGCTGTTTCTTTCAGACATGTGTCAGACTTGTGATCACATACAGTCTTTTAAAATCATATTACTGAGAAAGCCTGTTTGAACTCCAAAAACAATTAAAACCTAATGCAGAAACTAGTGAGTGGAATTCTATATCATACTGGCTGGAAGCTAAATGAATGGTCCCATATCTCTGAAAACACTTCCAGAGACTCACAGGGTTCCCAGAAATATCCAGCTGCTTGTTTCCCCACTCATCCTCCAGTCCAGTTTTCACATTACAGTGAAATTAGACTATATGGAGGAAAAGAAACTGAAGTAAAGTCACAAAAAGAGATATTGCAGGATTTTTATCTGCTAAAAGTAATGAGCAGTGGAGAATTCAAAGGAAAATTCTAACTTAGGCCACTTATACACGGGCACTTTAGGTGTCTCCGTGAACCTGGTCTCCTCCCAAAGTTTGTTCATCGCATACTGGTAGCCAGGCTAATATCCCTTCCAGTTTTTCAGCTACCTGTGTGTGTAATGAGTGCTCATTTTCTCTATAGAGAAGTAAGTAAGCTAAGGTGTCCAATCTGTTGTCATCCAAATGAGCAGCCTCCAGTTTTCATCTGGGCTGTACACCGACATTCAGCACACGGTGCGGGCAGATGAGTTTCAGCTGAGGTAAAATAGCAGCTAACACGGATTTCTCAGGCATAAATCATGTCAAGGTAATATTATTTTTATTTTTTTACTGTGTTTTGTGGCAAGGGACAAATAGCTTATGTTAAGGATCATGTCCTTAGCAAGATTTTCAGCAGTTTTTGGGAAAGTAATGTGAGACTAATTTGAGAAGTGTGTTCTTAATGAACCTCTATGGGGTAGACGCAATAATGACTGACTAACCATAAAAGGTTGCTAAAACTTACTACAAGGATGAACTGATGTGGTTCTGCATTTACTCTTTTTGTTACCAGTGGGAATTTGCTTAATAAATGGAAGCTCTTCTCACCCTACATTACTGCAGTTCTATAAGGAGTTGTAAAGTCACAAAGTTAATTCCTTAGTGAAGGCTTGTCTAGAAACTAAAAATGATAGAAGTTAATCAGCAGTCACTTGTCTAATGGTTTTATTACAGTGATAAAGAAAGCTGTATTCCAACCCAAAGGGTGGTTACTAACTACAAAGGCAGCAGTTATTTTGCCACTGGTGGTTCCTCCTCCTCTGCAGCTCGGTGCATTTAACGCGAATGTGTCAGGTCTTAGCGAATACTCACTTCTCAGGGGAGGCAGATCTACAGTCCGTGTCCAGCTATTTAACCCTACCCCCTGCACTTGTAAGGCCACTTATTTGACCTTTCCTTTGTCAGGACACTGTTTTTTTTGGTTGCAGTCATAGTGAGAGAGTCTTTTTGTCGTGCAGTTGGGGCTAACAGCCAGAAAGCCTCTGTGCTGGATGGAGATGGAGCAGAGGAGGAGTAGAGGCTGTGTGGTTGCAGCAGTTCCCAGGAGCACACCACTGATGTCTGCGTGCCAGCTGTGGTTTGTTCCTGTCTGGACATGCTTCTTACCTTTGCAGATAACTCTAATTTGCAGGCTCAGCAGAAGGGGAGCAGTTTCCCATTATCATGTTCCTCTTGCATCTGGAATTTTAAGTGAACTACGTAACAGAAACTTCTGCTTTCTTAAGCTTTTTCTTCTCCTTTCTTTAATCATGCTGAGATTTCCTGTGAATACTGTGAGCTGTAATTATCATCTGCGGATCAGTGGGTATGCTAAGCTGTTTCTTAAAGGCTTTTTTTTTTTTTCTGTGAATTTCAGATGACCAAGAACAAAATTATAATCACCTGATACTAAACAGTGCCACCCAGACACCTACACATGGTAAGAGAAAACAAAGAGCAAAATTACACAAGTTGTAACTTTCCTCTACCAGCCAGTAATGTTTACTGGTATCAAAGTATGTTTAATGTTAATAGAAATATTCCTATGGCAATGATGCATGAATGATGCTTTCCATTAACATTAAACATAGGACCATATTTTTAAATAGTGTGCACAGTGAAATATGGCCCAGTCTTCTCTATGACTTTACCTAACCAACCTTGTGTTCCCCCATGTCTGATTGCTCCTTTTTTCTTCCAACATTGGCAAGGTCCTGTCAGATACAACCAGCCAACACAGGAAAAATGGTAACCAAAGACAAGTCCATCTTGTCAGCTAAGCTATTCAGTTTATAGTGCTGCCTGAGCATAGAATGAACCCCCAGGTGCTCTCTGCGTTCTTCCCTCTTCCGCTCCTACCTTGTCTTAGTCTTGTCCTTGTCATTCCCTGCACCCTTTATGCTTTGAATGTGATGTATTCCTCCAGCCTTTGCAGCTGGATCCTTCCTTCTGCTGGGGCACCAATAAGTGATGGGTAAATCTCATCTTAGCACTTCTTGCAGCTCTAAGCCTCTATATTTGTTACTCTTTTTGTTCTGGCATTTCTCTTTAATTCTGAAATTTCATCTTGATAACTATTCCGGAATAGATCTATTGTGAGTTTTATGTTGTACAGAAATTCCCATGCTACTTCACTGCAAAAAAAAGGGTGAGAGAACAACTGCCCTTGAAAAGGTCATCTAAAACCTTTGATATTTCCCCTTCCTAGAGAGCGGGTCATGCAGCTTCTCAGCCTGCAAGTTACTTTTAGTTGTAGAACTATATTATTAGGGTGGGGTTTTTTTACTGTCTTCCAAAACACAGGAGGAATAATGTCAGCTTTAAACCTGGCAGTAACATAGGAGTATTTATTGAACCCGAACTGACAGTCTCAAATGCTGTTCAGATTACTCATTTTGTTTACCCCTTCACTTTCCTGAGAAAAGGCAAAGAAGAAAAAGATGGAGTAATGGGGTTGAAATTGTTTTGTCTTCTGGTCTTTACTACTTGTTCTTCGAATCTAGCACATGCTGGTTTCTGAGATCTACCCCAGTAGAACCAGATGATCCCCATTTACCTGGCTCTGCCTAGAAGTTTTAACATAGCTCCATCATCAGGGTCCTACTGCATCCAGTAACTTGAGGTAACAACGTGTGCTGGAACAGTTAAACTTACCTCTGACCCTGACAGTTGCTTTTCTCTTCTACGTACTTGAGAGACAAAAATCAAAGCAGATAGGCTCATGATCTTGGGTTAGAAACTTCCACTTTTTTGATTGTATTTATCTTCATAGTCTGGTTGCACAAAGTGACTTGAGTGTTCTGACTGCAAATGACTGAATTATTCAGAGTTATATTTTATTCTGAAGTTATCCAGATAGCCATGGACACTTTTGTTCAAGACATTAACGTGTGCTTTTGCTGTTGAGCCATTGTTTGGTGAGTCTACAAGGTATTTGGCCCTTTCAAATAAGGCATCAAAAGAGCTTGCGGTATTCATAATTACTGCTGAAATTCTGAGATAGTTCAGCAAGGCCACAGGTTTAATTTAATTTCTTTCCTAGGAAGGACACAGTGTACACTTTCTGTGTCATTATGTAAATTTGCATGTGGACACGCACTGTCATTCTGAGCACCATGTTCATCAACTCTGTCCCTTAGCCTGTTTCTAGCACTCACTATCTGAAAGGAAGAGAAAGGAAAGGAGTCAGTGTGAGATTCAAGACATGTCCTGTGTTGCACATGGTCCCACTTCAGTTGAATATTAACTGACATAAAACAAGCAGAGGGAAGTTCTTAGTCTGCCAGCATAGAGCAAGCATGGCAGCAGTTGTAGATTACATGCCACTAAATGATGCTTCAGTCTGCAGAGCCAGAAAATCTCTTCCATACCTTGAGGAGATCCCTGTAGCCTCCCCAAAGAGTGCTTCACCCAGCTACAATGCCCTCGACCTGCTATAAGTGAAGGGAATCATGAGCTGTTGGAAATTGGGATACCTGTCCAGACGGGAGCTTGGCTGCTGTGGGCTGGTCATCTCTCTCCCATCTCCTATCACCACAGGAACTTCACAGCTTTCTTATAGTCTCTTATAGTTCCCATTACAATGAGGCTCCAAACTCATACAACCCTGGGACTGAGCAGCAGAGGCTTTCCACAACCCAGCTGTGGCAGGCACGGGACCCAGGGCTCTGCAGAAGACCTCCTTGTGAAGGAGGGATGAAAACCAAGTTCCCTGTGCTCCCCTCTGCCCTTCTCGTACTGGCTAGTCCTTTGCAAAGGTAGTGCAACAGCTATGGGCACCAACCCACTCACTTCCCCAAAGTCCTTGGGATCCATAGTAGGATCATAGCGAGTGACCCAGATGTGAGATGGGGCAGCCATTCCTGGCTGAGAAAGGCAGAGGATGGCAAATGTCTGTCTCCACAAACTGATGCTACCCAGTTGTCCATGTGCTGCTCCCTGCAGATGCCTCTGTGATAGGTCCTCTCTGAATGCATGTCAGCACCACGCGCAAGCATGCTCTTGTGTTACTGCAGCAGTTGTGCTGTGTGCACGGAAACAAAAAGTGTTGGCATAACCTACGCTCATAAGGGCCCAGGAAAAAAAAAGACAAAGGAGATTTGAGCTTAGGTCTCAGCTGTTCAGCTTTAACTTCAGGTTCCCAGGGTTAAAAGGCCAAACCCTTCTGGTTTAACCTGCTTTAGGGGATTGCCACTCTTGGTGCAGAGTGTCTCGGTGCAAAGGGTCTGCCCGTGACAGTGGGTTGTGCAGCCGTGAGATTGCTGAAGTATTTCAATGCAGGAAGGCATAATTGCTAATTAATGGTGGGATCGCATATAATCTGTTCTGTCAGGCTGCTATCATTTAATTAACCTAGTGTTATTCGCAGCACAGATAACACAGACTGAGGAGAAACTCCCCCTGCTCTCCCTGCCTGGCTGGCACAGAAGGTTCGCACAGGGGTGAAGTGCCTGTCTGTCTTGTTTTGGGAAAATGTGGGATGTTGGAGAAGACAATTTCCAATGGAAACCAAGAGAAATGACCACAGGCCAGTAGGTCTGTCGACCTGTGGTCTGCAATACCAGGATTTAATCTCTGCTATTACTGAGGGCTCTGAAATAGCCAGCATGACTTTGAATATCCCACATCTTGAAGAAGTCTGTTGATTTGCCTCTGGTGTCAGTCTATTCATGCACCCAGTTCACTCGTAGGACAACAGCTGTCCCGTTACAGGGGTATCTGCAGCCGAAATTCTGCTTTCTGTGAGAGGCTTCAGATCTCAATTCCACTGAAATCAGAAATTCGATGTGGGTTTCCTTAGCTCTGGACTTCAGTTTTACATCACCTCAGGATGTAAAGCAGATCTCAGCTGTGAGTTACAGCTGGTTTTGGAAGTGCAGTGACTTCGTATGTAAAAGGTGGATGTGAGTGCTCAAGTACTAGTTTCTAAGCACAACTAAATTTTGCCTATGAAATGTAGGTAAATCTTTTGAGGCATTAATTTATTCTGCTTAGCTGTTCAATCCTTATGCAAAATAAGCACGTAAAATTATTTTCCTATGAAAACATTAACATCTGGAGGTAAAAAGCAGAACTGAGGCAGCGTAGCATTAGCTATAACAGAAATATATATTGACTGCCTGGGCTTAGTTTCTGTAAAGCTTATTACTTTATTTTTTGCTGCTACTGAAGTTTAATCTCATTACATTTAGTGCATATTTAATTATGATAACCCAAAAAGTCTTGTATAAACATGTTTTATATCTACAGAAATAGCAAATACATTGCTAAATAATATACTCAGTAGGAAGTTCATGTAGTAACTTTTAAGTCACTTCATTACATTTGATAATCATCTCAAAAAATACTTGGTAAATGACCATAAGTGACAAATGACTTCACTTCAAGTTTTAATTTGGCCAAGTATTTTTCCACAGATGATGTCTGAGTTTGCTCTGGTGAAGGCAAATCTTATTTTATAGCTGTACCCATGTGAACTTCAAAACTTCGTCCTCCTTCCTCTCCTTCCTCTCCTTCCTCTCCTTCCTCTCCTTTGGCCAAGTATTTTTCCACAGATGATGTCTGAGTTTGCTCTGGTGAAGGCAAATCTTATTTTATAGCTGTACCCATGTGAACTTCAAAACTTTCCCCCCTTCCCCCTCCTTCCTCTCCTTCCTCTCCTTCCTCTCCTTCCTCTCCTTCTCTTAATTTCAAAATCCAGGGCATCTTCTTTACCACACAGTAATAGGGCTTTGGGGGATATATCGCTGAAATAATTCTTGCATCAATTTTCTAACATCAGACCAGAAGCTTCAATTTAGGACAATCCCAGAAGATATGAAAATGATTCCCTATACTGTCACAACTCCTCCAGCAATTTGTTGAGGATTTTGTGTCTATTTTGTTTAAGGCCCTGTTTACAAAATCATAACAATTAAGGACTGTTTAAATTAAATTTATCCCCAGTAGAAATACATGTGAGGAAATTAGAAGATAATCAGATCTCGAGAAGATAACCTACAGAACAGATAGACACGGTATGTTCAGTGCTCTTTCTGCAAAGCAACAGGGCTTTAGGGAAAGTGGGAAGAGAGATGATCCAGGTAATGTGACAGGACTGGCTGGCATAGCGCCAGCTCTGTGATGCGCACAAGTTGCCACTTGTGATGGGGAGACCAGCTGACAATTCAGCTGCTTCGTGTAACAGCTTTATGAAGCAAAGGACACGCGTCGCTGTGCCGCAAACACTGCTCCAGTCACAGCGTGACGAAGCAGATTGGAGCAAAGCCCTCAGTGAGACAGGATCACCATTTCCCTGTCTTGGCCTGAGAACTGGCTACTTGTCTACAGTGCAGAGCCAGCCTCAGTGCAGGGGATTTGTTGGGGCAATGGCTGGACTTCGTGACATGTGGGCTGACTTTGCTGTCATCAGCCATGTAGCGGACTGAGAACAGATAAAGGACTCCAATGGTAACTTCCTTTAAAATGCTCAGCACTGAAGCAATTGGTCTTTGCTTTTTAGACTAAATGCACCTTATGTTTGGACAAAGAAATCACTCTTCTTGAGGTCTTAGTATGGCTTAGCTAAACCAGCCTCCTAACTTGAGGTACAGCCCCTCTGCTGAGTGTGGAGGCTTAACTTGCATGTGAATGCTGTTATACCACTGTGACACGGCCCGTGCTTCACCCAGCAAATGGCTATCATAAACAAAAGTCAGCTGTGTCTCCACCCTCGCCTATGGCAGGAACCTGAGGAGCTCCTCTCTGTGGCAATGTGGCTGTAAGCATGTAAAACGACTGAGACGATAGGAGGTTTTGCCGTTTACATTGCTGGAGCTCACTGTGACTCCACCAGAAGGTTGTGGTTGTCCTTGCACTGCCCTCAGCCTGGCTGGGGACTTGGGCATCACCCAGTCCCGAAGGGCTGAAGGGAGACAGTCACATGTAGCCCATTCAGGATGGGTGACTTGTTTCCCTCATCGGCTAGACCTTGTTTTGGCTTACCCACTTTGCGTGTTTGCTGATGGGACGAAACATGCCGGTTCATTTTCCTTTTTGAATTGACTGCTCCTCCATGCGATGGTGAGCTTTGAGCATGAGGCACTCACAGAGGTGGAAGGAGTTAACAGATGGACAGTTTTCAATTGCACAGCCTCAAATTCTGCAAGGACGAGTTCTAGTCCCAGTTCTACACAGTTACGGATGCTGGTTGCTCTCATACCAGAGCCATTTGTTTGTTTTCTCCATCCCTGTGAAAAGGCAGCAAACACCAGGAGAAGCGAATGTATTTTTTGCTGGGATCATTAGGAGTAATTCTACTTTCTGTAGTTTTTCCTTTGATTTTAATTGACAACATTATTCCTCTCACCCCGTGTTATAGTGTGTAACTATGCAATATTCAGTTAAGCACTTTGTGTACTCAGAAACATCTTCGTGTTAATAGCCCCTGGGTGATATGATTCAGGTATATTATTATGCTGTGTGTATACATGGTAGCATTTAAGGGCATCATCTTGCAATGTGCTGGTGTACCTCATCTGCTTTTCATCTTACCCCTTCAGATTGCTGCTCAGTTCTCAGCCATGAGCCCTGAAAGACCTAATCCGAGCACTGTTCTGATATGCAGAGGTTTTTTTATCACTGACTGAATTTAAAATCCCACATCTCCAGCTCATACAAATGAGGGCAGCTATTCACTGGAGAGCTGCTGATTTACGCCATGGAGGATCTGACCTGAAAATGTATAAACGTCTTTGAGATTCTTCATGAGAGATGCAAAAGACTATTAATAACAGTGTTTGTAACATGAAGGAAGAAGTGTGAAAACACAGACCGTTCCCCCCTGCAAACACTGAAGATATATGTTATAAATTTTAATTTGAATCTGTGTATGTCAGTTCTTTACCCGCTGTAACAGTATGGCTCTTCCAGGATGGCTCAGGAGGTGCTAAGTCTTGGCACACAAGGCTACCAAATGGCATCAGCTACTACCAGATTTTCCTGAGGAATGTGGTCCTTTCATTTTAATTAGCAACATTTTTCCTCTCACCCCTTGCACCAGCATCGGAGAAGACTTTGTGTCTGAGCCTTCAAATAGCTGAGCAGAAGGCGGTGCTGGGGAAGCAGTGTGTGCTTTGACAGAGGACTGAAGCTACGCTGAGCTGAAGCTGAGCAGCAGAAGGCTTGGTTGTATCAGCTTCTCCTAGGTGACATTGTTTGCTTTCTCTGGGTGAATGTTTTAAAAGGCATCTGTTGAAGTGTCTTGCAAAATTCGCACAACATATGTGCAGACTCCTATGCAAATATGAAGCACATCCCTTTTGAGCCTTGAGCTTTGTTTAAAACTTTGCCACAAACTCACTTTTTTTTGGTCTTGGGTATCATCCGCTCTCCTCCTTTTTACATGAAACGTTCTGCACCTCATATACTTTGAAACGGAAACTGTCTTCTCAGAACAGAAGCAGAGCAAGACACTTCAAGAAGACTTCAGATTTAATCTCCACACCGCAAGTTCTGGCTTTAGAAATCCTGGAACTGCTTCTGAGCCCTGTGCTTGCAGGAAGTTCACAAAGCACTGACAATGAAATGAGGATTTCGCTCAACTTCAAGTGACACTCTCTCCTTCCTAGACTTAACAAAGCAGTTGAGTGCAGGCGTAAAGCAGAGCAGTGAATCCATATGTCTGCTCAGAGGCCAGCTGTAATTGTGGTCCCCAATGAACACAAGTGTTTGCAGCCCCTAAACTCCATATCGGTAACGTGTCAACCGCAGGCGATATATCCTCAGGATACAGGTTGTAGGAGGAAACCTGTTTCTCTGGCAGTCCGTCAGTGCAGGCACTGCTCCTTGTTCCTCAGGTGCAGAGCTCTCTGGCATTCTGTTCCAGGCCGGCACTTTCTCAAGGCTTAATGCAAGAGCTGGTACTGAATGGAGCATGGGAGCTATTCTGAGACTGGCCCATGAGTCCCACTGGTTCGCATGGAAATACAGAGTTTGGACTTGCCCAGCAATTCTGGCTAGTGAAACAGAAGAAATGCACAGTTCTTGCTTGGTAGATGTCCAAGAAGAGTCATGTAAGGGAAGAGTTGTTCTCCACAGAGATGCCTTCTCCTTTCCTGAGCTTATCATAGAATGTTTTGGGATGGAAGGAACAATTAAAGCTCATCTAGTCCAACCATGTAGTGAGCAGGGACATTTTCAACTAGACTAGGTTGCTCAGAGAGTTTCCCAATTTGACCTTGAATGTTCCCAGGGATGGAGTTTCTACCACCTCTCTGGGCAACTTGAGCCAGTGTTTCGCTGCCCTCATCATAAAAAGTGTCTTTATATCTAGTCTAAATCTACCCTCTTTTAGTTTAGAACCTGTTGCTGTGCTAAAAAGGTGATGCCCACCTTTCTTATAGGCCCCCTTTAAATGCAGCCTAGTGAGTTTTTGGCAGGGCTATGCCATGCTACCGGCCCTGACAGGGACTGGGGCAACCCAGCCCTCTTGTCAGAACACTGTGAAACCATTGATGTTTTGATGCTCAGTAGATGAGGAAATGCAGCCGAGTCGAGCCCTTTCC
>NW_009705343.1:63334-85823 GCF_000703405.1 Apaloderma vittatum
AATCAGAGAGACACTGGCAGAATTTTAAGATATTGCATTGGCTGTAAAAAGGTGTGGTTGCTTCAAGGCTATAGCAAAGAGAATTTAGAAACCAAGAGAAATGACACTGCTGGGTGATGTTCCCATCTCCTGCTACACACAGGGTGACCTTTGTTTCCTCCATGTTCTTCTGCAACCAGCTTTGCAAGTTGTGCTCACCAAGCACCATGTCTCAGAGAGACACAAAATGACACGCGGCTGCAGGATGCTGCTGAGGAAAATGTGGACTAATAATGGCTCTCAAAGGTTATCCCAGTAACCACGGGACGTTGTCCATTTTCCAGCAGTCCTCTTTCACTGCTCAGAAGGTAGAGCTGGACTGGGATGAATGGGAATGCTGGGAAATAGAGCAGCGTACAACCTCAGCTGCCTTGCAGTGAAAGGGAAGACCTTTTTATGTACATTCTCCTGGTTTATTATGTCCTGCATCTTCCACAGGAGCCAACAAACACCACAAACAAAAAAGAGAAAGACCAGAGAAAAACATGACTCAGATATAATACAGGAGTGAAGAACTGCTGAGAAACTTCTGCCGAACTGATCTTAGAATATAAATTGCACATGAAATTTCTTCTTACTAGAGTGTCTCAGTTCTCTGATCTTGCCCTCAAACTACATTATGCAAAAAGACATCTGAAATTATCTTCGGTCATTTCAGTTTATCCCTTATTTTGCAGAGTGAGAGGTAGTGGATTTCAAGGTGACTTCTCATTTGCTAAAATCATTACGGTCTGCTCCTGACTGACTGGATGGAAAAAACAATAAGAAGACATACTGATTCTGCACAAGCCCATCGGATAAATGTGTGGCACTTAATTTCACACACCTCATGCAAGCAGTCAATTAATGCTCTTGCTTTGGCATTGAACACAAACTTCATACATATGCCTGGGCTTATATCAGTATGTCCAAATTTCCATGCAAAGTAGAGATTAGATACAGGTTCTGGCTGAGAAATTTGAAAAGATGCTACCCCAGGGTCCTTGCCACACAAGCATGAATAGGAGTGGGGACAGAGTTTCAACGCTGATATAGTCTCTGTTTACTGGATAATATCTAATCAATTGTTTCCAGTGCCCTGATGAATAAGATGCACTTCCTAATCCTGCAGTCAGTCTATTAGACATGGATTGAAGCCATCAGCAAGAAAATAATGTTCTCAGAGAGATGACACATTAGCTATATGCTCACTTGGGGCTATGTTCTTTTTGCCAGACAATAACCTTATTCCAGAAGCGCAGAGACATACATAAGCAATAAGAAAGAAGAGTTTATTAACTAAGATTGTTATTGCATTGTTAGGAGGAAATTCTCACCACTGCTGAATTCTGTAAGAAAGTGCCTCATAATTTCTCAGAACTGGGAACAAAACAATGCTCCGGCAGAGATCTGGGCTGTTCCTTTTCTGTGAGGTGGTTGACATTGGCTGTTGGTTGTTGAACCCAGAGGACACAGTGCAGGTGTTTGTTGAGACATGGGAAGCCCCTGTTCCTGATGGAGCAGCTTCCTTCCCCCTGACCTTGCTGTGCTGGCAGCAGTGGGGGATCACTCAAGACGGAGTGTCCTATGCTGTTAGCAGACTGGTGCTGAAGGACAGGGGAAGCTCTTAATTGTCATACTCTGGACACAACTGGGAAAAAGTGCAGTGTTGTGATTTGTTCTGCAGGAAGCTTTGTGGTGAGGAACCTCACAAAGGAGCAGAGTGCATGGAATCTGTGATGACTGGAGCAGGAAGGAGCAGGTGCTGAGTTTGTTGACATGATGGTTGTAATTCAAGTGTCTACCATGGGTGACATCACTGCTGCAAGCTCCCACAGAGCCCACCATAGTCTATTGTAGCTTTGCTTCTAATCATTGAAGCTCCTGCTATTTTTAATCCTCTTGTGTCTGCCTGTTTTAATATCTGACCTCATGGGACTTATAAAAAAAAATCCAACAGATCCCTGTCCCTTGGATGAGCTGATGAAATACCATTTTCCATTCAGCTTGCAGCAAAGGACCATGATTTCAAAACTCTGCAGGTTGTCTGGCCTAGAATTTTAACATCTAAGCTCAGTGTTAATCTTTACCGACAGTGCCCTCAACATTAGCATCCTGACAGTGGGCATTTTGACACTGGCTGGAGACGCCCTCAGTGACCAACAACATGGAAAATCAGTATAGTAGCATCTTCCAACCCTCAAGGACGGCACCTCCTTTCCTGCCTCAGGAACCACTCCAAACCTTGCCTTGTCTTCTGACTGCACCCAAATGTGCACCCCGCAGCTCCACTTCACACTTCCCTGTGCGCAGGGGGAGCATGGATGTCTCTAGAGCCCACCAGAACCCATGGGGCAAAGGGCAAAGGACTAGATTTGCCCAGGAGTTTCCAGGTTCAGAGTGTTAATCAGAAATCTGGCATGATGAGAGCAATTTGATTATCAGCCCCAGTTAGAATAACCCCACAGGCTCATTCCTGTGTCGCTGAGGGTGGAGAAGGCACAGCTTGCTGGGATGAAGGTAGGTGATGCTGTGGTGGGATCAGACACCAGCACCACACCACAGCTCTCCCTGGTAAGTGAGGTGACTGACAGCCCACCAGACCTGCCGTCCCACTGTGAGGAGAGCTGCTTGGTCCAGGCACTTCCGAGACAGCAGTTTACTGCTCTCCATAATCACTGTGGACAGGGAAACAACACCACAGGATCCATTTTTCACTGATCTGCCAGTGCTAGTTTGAATTACGTCCAACAGCCTGTCACTGAGGTTGGCTTACATACAGATCTTCTCCCTGCCAGAGTTTGCGGGAATAGTTTGCCTCTCTCAGCTTAGTTTGGAGCACACTGTAGACATGCCTTTCTCTGTTTTTTTCTTTTTTTGCAGACAAGCCACGAATGAACAACATCCTTACTTCTGCCACCGAACCCTATGATCTGTCCTTCTCCCGGTCCTTCCAGAACCTCTCTCACCTCCCACCATCCTATGAGTCTGCCGTCAAGACAAACCCAAGTAAATATTCTTCTCTGAAGAGGCTAAGTAGGTGTCAGCTCATTTCATTTCCTTTGTATCTCATTTGTTCGTAAGCCGCAGTGGGCACAATGTTAAGGCAATAACCTTCTTCCTGCTGTCGTTGTACTGCCCAAGCTGGTATCTCCGGTAACGATTCTTTTGGCTGTCGCTTCCTATCAAGGAAGAGTATAGAGAAAGAGTCACTTCATTACTGTGGGAGCAGATGTGGTTATTTGCTTTCTGACCTCCTTGCTGTGCTGCCTCCCACTACTCCACTTTGTATCTGCTTCTTAGAGAGTCCTCTGAGAAACCTTTTCCTTTCTGCCAGGATCTAGGCGAGCCAAGCTGGCTGTCTCAGATCAGCTGAGCTTACCTTGGCGTACGCAGGGCAGATATCTCACCGTCCATGGGGGCACCTGGAGCCAGATGACTAACCCAGGCTGGAAAGCTGCTGGAATGGTTGGGAGATCCTATTTCAGTAGGAGCACATCTGCCTGCCTTGAGCAGCACTGCGATCCATTGTGTTTCATGGTGTATGTGTCTGGATCTGGTCCTGACCTGTGCCATACACTGATTCATGGTACATCTCTGATATTTCAGCATGATCCTCACTATCCTGCTCACTCTAGTGAGTATCTGTTCTTTTTTACTGGTTTATGTATTGCATCATTTTGCCAACTTTCCTATAACGTTCCAGCCCATCACCTTTGCTGATGGCAAGCAGTTCAGCTTTGGTGAGATTATAGGATAAGTGATATTTGTGCAGGCAAATGCTCTCTCTAGGCTGGCACTAGCTTTGTATTATGGATATTTCCATGAGCATTTTATGGATGCAGCAATGTATTCACACTGCTTAATTTAGGGAAATAACTTGGGTTATTTTGATAGCTTCACCGACGGTGAAGGTGAAAGGTTAAGAGCAAATCCTATAGTCTATCTAAAAATCTGCATTCCTGATTTAGCCACCTAAGTGAGACACAAAAAATTAAGTGGTAGAGAAGACCCTGGACTGTCCATAAGAAATCTCTGTAGAATAATTTTCAGAAGAGAAAATGGAATGGAAATGTAGCACATAGAAATCTCAGCCCACTTCTTGGTAGCTCATCCTGGGATTTATGTATGTGTTTAAGGCAAATACCTTGGGTGTGCTTGAAAGTAAACATGTGCTTAACGGTGTTGGAGAACAGACATAAGGTGCTTTGTGATTGGAGTCTGCTATCTTACCTGTTCAGTGTGCCATGTGCACAGTTAGTGCTCCTGTCACTACTCAGGGGACACATGGTAGTCAACACGAACCTAAGAATGTTAAGAGTTAGTTAGTTTTTGGTCATTGGCTAGCGTGGGGTTCATTCACCCTCTTTTTTCAACAGCATCAACCACAGAAGGGAACCCCTGCACACTGCAATGGAAATCGCAGCTATTTACCCATCAGTGGCAGGTCTAGGTGTAGCTCAGCCTTCTTTAGAAATAACCAACCCACTTCCTTGCAAAGCACCTGGCAAATGTCAAATCAGCTGCCTCACGCTGTATGTCTGAGTAAGTAAATAAGCCATTCCAGCTCTAAAAGCACTAAGCACTCCTTGATCCCGCTGGGCTTGCATATAGCTAACAATTCTAGAATCACTGAATCGCTATCTTATAGCTGGTCTTCTCTAGAGCCAAAGGAAAATGGGCTCCCAGCTCCTAGACCTTCCCTTGGAAAATGCCAGAAATATCATTTTCCTATTCCATATAAAGGAGCTAAAGGCAACCGAAAATCCCCCCAAAAGTAATACCTAAATGCTGGGCTTTGCAAGTGAATTATTGGGGTTTTATTTTTTCATATTCAAAATTAGTTGTTTCTAATGAACTCCCTGACATTTCTTTAAAAATCAATGTTTTGAAGAGCTCATTAACAAACAGAATACTTCTATTCAAGTAAAACAAAAAACATTAGATACTTTTTAAATTTGTCTTTCAGCAATTTGTCTGGGTTTCTTCAGACTCACCAGACAGCTAAAGGTCACTTATTTTCTCACAGTTGGCAGAGACAGAGAGCGAAAAACAGTTTCTGCCCAAGAACATCTAAACTGAATAATCAAGGCATATCCAGGAAGAAATAATATTTAGCATCTCATCACCAAAGATGAGGAGACAGAACTCAGCAAGGATATGATCAGATCCACCTCACCTTACTTCAGCCATCCAGCAATCAGGCTTCTTATTTGTCTGTTTGATGCAAGAAACTCTATAACCAATGAAGGACAAATATCTCCATCAGAGCCCTCGGAAGGTCCCAGTCTCTTACTGACACCAGAGTTGCTCTGGTAAGCCGCCGAGCTCTTTGCTGGATAACAAGCCTAGTTTTTGATGCCTAAAGCTTAACAAAACACATCTCACATTAGGGGACTCGTCTACTGTTCTGCAGCAAGGAAGAGATGAGTGATACCTGCTGCCTGCACCTGCGAATCCCTGGGGATGTGCCCAGCGTGGGGAGGTCCTCACCGCTGGATTTGCAGGGCATGCACTCACCTCTGCTGGCACCACATTTTCTTCTCCTTCCAGGGAAAGGACGTGAGGATAATCCAGGACTTTTAGGAACAGCAGGAAACAAGTTGTTGACTGCATAGAACCAGGTCCCATGCAAGCATTGAGCTTTCTGCTTCCATTTGCCTTCTCAGATCTTACGTCAAGGCACAGAAAACAGAAAACTCATCTTGGGTTTCTATTTGTGAATCCAGGTAGCAGGATATGTGGGGGGCAGAGAACTACCTCCATGGGAAGCCCTGGGCCAGCTTTGCCCTGGCAGCCCTGGCAGGCTGGTGTGTGTGGCTGGGTGGGTGTGGGAACACACAGCTGAGGAAGAGCAGCTGTATTAATTCTGTCCTGCCTAGTGCTCCAGGGAATTGCTGTTTCCAGCTAAGTAAGAAAGGTCAGTCAGGAAGGAAACTAATATTTTCAGGCATGTTAAACCACTTGATACTGGCTAAGCAAACATCAAAAATGACTAGGCAGCTTGAAAATGTTAAAGCCAATTAAAACAGGAGAGACAAGCCCAAAGAGGAAAAACACTAGAACTGCAGAGACAGAAAAGCAAAGAAATTACCCTTAAGAAAAGCAAAGAAACTACTATGATGGCCTTACATACATACTTGTATGCAAGTATTTTAAATACTTTGACATAGAGCCATGGAAAGAAAAATATCCTTGGCTTTGCCGCATTCTCTTCCCGGAACACCATGAAGGGACCTTGCTTCTCTAATTAGAGCATCAGCGATGGCATCTTAGACTTGAGGAGGTATGTGTGATTAAGAGCACTCATTTGGGACTCTCCCTCCAAATGGGAGAAGAAAAAAAGCAAAAAGCAGAAAAATTGTATGAGGGCAAATCAGCTTATCCTAAAGTCAGGTCAGACAAAGTGCTCAAACAATCCTGAAGTTTGGTGAGGCCAGTCCTGGTCAATGTTCTAGAAACTGCCAAAGAAGGAAAGAAAGTGTATACAGCCCTTACTCCACCCCCCAAAACAATGAAAAAAAGCCGAGAAATTGAGCAGAAAATGTGATTTCCCATAATTCCCCTTTCAAACATTTGAAAAACATGACTGAAAACCCAGAAGTATGAGATTGACTTACAGAAAGAGAAATTTCTGTTAATCAATAGAACAGTGATTTATTTCTTTCTGTTCATCATTTCTGGCCTTTTGAAATCCACTTAGGACACTTTTTTGAATTTTCAAGCACGTCCATGAGGGAGAAACACATTTGATTGTAGGTTTATTTCAACTGAAATTACAAATGTCTGTTCCGAAGTGAGTATCAATGAGAAGATAAGGGGTAGCGCTATCAGAGCCTCACTGTCCTAGTGGACTTTCTGGTGTGATGAAGACTACATGAATCAGATTGGGTGGTTTCAAGTCCTGGAGACATTTTGATTTTAGCAAATTATGTGACTGAATGTCCCGACTTCTTGGTCCCACTCACTGGCTGAAGCACCTGGTGCTTCCAATCTCAAAAGCCTGGTGCTCTATTGGTGTCCTTGCTTTCCCTGGGTGCAGAAACACTGTGGATAGAGCTGTGCTGAGCTTCTCCCTGGGCACAAAGGCACACGTGTGACACAGCACGCTCAGCTTCTCCTCAGGCTGTGTTCTCCATGAGTGGTTCAGCAAAGCTTGTGAGCTGACACCACTTTTCAGAGGCAACAGCCTGTTAAATGTCTGTCTGGTGTCTGCTTCAGCCAGCTTGTGGCTCCTGGGAAAGTGCTGTTTCGGTTTGGATTCCTTTGAGATGAGATGCGAAGTTTGCCTACACCTGAAAATGTTCCTGGGATAGCTGTGCCAACATCTGCAAGTGTTTCTCAGCATCACGGGAGGAGACAGGCTGTATGAGGTTTGAAATGAAACGAGTTCCCTGAATGGTTTAAGTCGCTGCCAGCAAAAGACCATGCAGACTTCTATGCTGTTTAGAGGGATGGAAAGGATATTTTAATGCTCCTAATCGACAAAACTTTTTAAAGTGTAGAGCATGCTGCCTTTTTTTAAAATCTAAATTAGGAAGGAATAACTTCACACCACTTAATCAGCTGACTCTGCCACACCACCAGCAGACTCAGACCACCAACCTCGCACAATCTGGTTTAGCTCCTGACGGCAGTTACCACAGCCAAGTGTGAGCATCCAAGCAAATCTCCATTTGGGATGTTCTCTGCTTTAATTACATTTGTTTAGAGTCACTTGGTCAAATTCAGCAGAACCTCTCTGACCCAGAGCAGAGGTCAAGGGCTGGAGTGGCGAGTGCTGAGTGCTCCAGTTCTGCACCCAGCCTCAAGCATCATGATGCACACAAATGTGTGCAAGTCTATCTATGGCCCCATTATAAAATCAAAATGTTTAAAATTGCTGTGGCCATACGGAATTTCCCCAACCCTTCTGAGGCTTCCTAGAAGGTGATTTTAAAGATAGGTTGTGGATCATAGCATGTTCGGGGCTGGAAGGGACCTCTGGAGATCATCTAGTCCAACCCCACCAAGATGTGTCTAGTATTTTTGATGAGATAGTATTCCAAGAAGTTTTTGATTGAAGAAAAAAGGGCTCAATCCTACAATGTATACTCTGGAGAGCAAATCCTACCAGCAGCAAGCATGCCAGAACAGGAGAACTCTGGGTAATCCTCACACTTTGGTGCTGTGTGGGCTGCAAAGAATAAGCTGGCAGCAACAGGGGTGCCAACAGGCCGTGCATTTCAACACACTTGTTCTCAGTTGTACTTTTGGATGCTGAGGTGGGGGATGAACAACTCTCCTCGCAGATCCTCTGGGTTATGAGGACCACAAGGAGCTGGGTTCAGACTGCATTGAAGAGAACACACAATGCAAGGGAGAGATGAGGAAATTAGTGAGTGAGATCATCCAGCACCCCAGGGTTTGGCTGAAGACCTTAAGGCACCAATCTTGTAGCTGTCGTCTGGTGAACAAACTTCTGGGATGTTGTCAGCACCAATCACGTATCATGACATTTTCTCTGAAAGCACTCTGCCTCATGGGACAGTCAGCCAATTGTCTTCATTTCTCAGCCAATGTGGTTTGTAAAACCTACCATAGATTTATGGCTGTGTCAGAGGACACAGGAAATTTCCACACCATATTTAGCCTACGAGATCTGTTGCAAGCCTACAGAGACTCTAAGCATCAGAAGTGGGACCATCTACCTCATTCGCTTATGATTGCCCAGATTGTCCTGCAGCAGAACTTTGCCTTTTTACCACTCCAGCATCCTCAGAAACTGCATGCATGTGAAATTTTCCTCTTCCACTGTCTGATACTGTCCCAACTCGCATCACCTTCTACATGAGGGAAAAATGAAATATTTTAGCTCAGAAAATCATATATCTTTATCATACATGTCTTATAAACAAAAGACTTTCCAAAAGAATTTCTTATCAGGTCCCAGAAGCTGACCAGGACATATAGGAGATGATGTCTTTGCCCATCAACACTTGGGTCAAGACTTGATGGGTCCTGTGTGTATGATCCCAATTTTGCAGTCCATATGCCAGGCTAGTTCCACAAGGTTATTTTAAAAGAAACTTTCTTTCTGTAAGGTGGAGAAATTTGCTTTACATTTGCATGAGGAATCCCCTTCCTGTGCACCAGTGGGTGTTGTGTTGTCTTCTCCAAGGAGAGGATGGCTGCCTGCCAGGTGTTTCAGATTGGTCTCACTCTGGGGTTTTCTGAAGTCGCTGATGAGCTGGAAGGATGGGAGATGGTTTTGGGTGGAGTAAGAAAACATCTCAGCCAAAGAAATGAGGAGGAGGGCTCACACAGATGATCAGTGTTGAACATTAAACATGCCTCCATCCCTTGATCCATGGGGATGATGATTATGACAGTGTATTTCTGGTAAGGGACTGATCCCACTCTGATGTTGCACTGGGCTTGAAGCCCAAGAACTGCTAATCCTTCTTTCAGGTAGGTAGTTCCAGGACTCTGATTTAAGGCATATGAATATCAGATGCATTTAGGAGAAAGTTTTTTGTGTTTCTGTTGTTTGTGGTTTTTTAAAAAATGTCTGAAATAGATATAGAGTTTCTTCTTCAAATTATGCGTTTGTTGTCAGGTCATTCGAGATACTGCAGGTTTAAAGGGGTGTATCAGGATACATCTGCAGTAGGTTTTGTCTTCTCTGAGCTCAAGGAACATGTTTGAAAGCCAAAAAAGAAAGAGCGTATGTATGTGAGCTCGAAGTTTCTGAGCAACAAAGAGGTCATTTAAGACACAAAAGAAGCAAATTGAATAAGAAATGTTCCATGGAATAAATTCCATTATATCAGCCAAGGTGTCCAAAAAAATGAAACCTTAGACAGATAACTCAGTGACTCATAGAGAGCATCCCATGACCAGCAAACCTGTTCCGTGACCACATTTACAAATATTCAAAAATAATAATAAAATATGTGATGAGGTCACTTGTCGATTCCAGAGCATATCCACATCTGAGGCCAGAAATCAGATATGAATTTCCTCAAATGGAAAACTTGCCAGGTTCAGCTCACTTTCCCTGTGCTTTCCTTACAAACATGTTGTGAAGGTGACATTTGATAGATTCTCCGTAACTCATCATTTGTGTAAATCATGTGATACCACAGTCTGGACTCAAAGCATATGAAATCTATTGTGTCGTGGTGGGAGATATGATGCATGGCTCAGGGACTTTTACCCGTCTGCATGTAATTATAACTCTCTCTGTCTGCACATGGGGACACGACCTGCACAGGGCTGGCAGCTCTCTGAGAGGCAGCACCCTGACACGGATGTCCATGCCCAGGTCCAGCTGCTGGATCCTCCCAGATGTTCCATCAGGTCTCACCAGGAGGCTGCTCCAAGGCTGTGTGCCATACACAGCCCCTTTTTGCCCCGCAGGACACTGCTCTGACATTTCTAACTCTTCTCTTTCCTTTCCCACAGCTGACAAAGAGGCTGATGAATACTACATGAGGAGGAGACACCTGCCTGACCTGGCAGCCCGGGGCACGCTCCCTATCAACGTCATCAAAATGTCTCAACAGACCAACCACAGGGACAGGCCCCGCCGTCCCATCAGGGCCATGTCCCAGGACAGAGTGCTGTCTCCTGAGAGGATCACTCCTGAGGAGTTTAGCATGTCTTATGAACGGATCCTCTCAGATGAGCAGCTTCTGTCCGCAGAACGCCTCCACTCCCAAGACCCGCTGCTCTCCCCGGAGCGGTCGGTGTACCCCGAGCAGTCGATGTCACGGGCATTGTCACACACAGACGTCTTTGTATCAACACCCGTCTTGGATCGCTACAGGATGACAAAAATGCACTCCCATCCTAGTGCCTCAAATAACTTGTACAATACCTTAGGGATGAACCCAACCTCCGCCAAGCGCCAAGCGTTCGCCTCCCGGCGCCACAACACGGTAGAGCAACTGCATTATATTCCAGGACACCATCACCACTACCGCACAGCGAGCAAAACAGAGGTGACTGTTTGATATGACCTCGTGCATTGTAGATACCCGTTAAGGACTGGGGTGGCCACAGCACTCCGTACTGCAGTGGCCTTATAGGCCAAGATAACCTCTAATAACTCAGTGTCTGAAAAGACTTCTCTGACAGTCCCATCCATGCTGTTGTTTTTAAAGCCACCCCTTCATCAGTGACATCAGAAGAACTCAAGCAAGCAAACAGACAATAGTGAGGGATAACAGACGAAATTTCCTGACGTGCATCAGTTTCTGTCAAAGAAAGCCATAGTAGTAGATGGCTCCTTCCAAGGGCTCACCTGCATTATCTCATTGTTTTTACGAAGTTTGGACTTCTCAGTTGCTACAAGTAGAAGCAGTCTCATGCAGCCCTAGACGGGGAGGAGGAAATGCAGCAGCTGCCCAGCCTGGTGGGAAGGGGCCCTGTCCTCAGTCCTCATGCCAGGCCTCATGTTTGGCCTTTCTGTAGCAAGTAGGTAAGCTTCTGGCTGCTGGACATCACCTCTAGACCACTCGATAGCAGCCAGCAACTCATACATCTGTTCCTCGTCACCCTTGGAGAGAATTCAAGGGCAGATCTTCCTAGGGGACTAGCAGATCTAGGGACAAGAATAGCCTGGCTGAGAAATAACATTTTAGTTTATATTAAATATACTCATAAGATAAAAATATACTAGTGCCTACAAATCGCCTGCTCTCTCAGTGTAGGAAGTAGTGGGGTTGATGTGTTCAATAAGCACAAATACGCTGAAATGCTTGTTAGACCCCCTTCTCCACTCATTCTAGTATCTTGGTGTCTCCAACGTGTAAATAGGATGGAGGAATAGGGTTTCTCTTCCTCCAGCTTCTTGCCACTGCTGACCCTAAAGCACCAGAATTTGTTCAGCTTTGCACTGCTGGCTGTGCTGGGGGAAGTCCTGTCTCCACCGAGACCCCTGCAAGGCAAGGCTGCCATACGTTTAATTGAGCCTGGATTTCTCCTCAGAAGTTCATTTTCCTGACAGTGTTTTCCACTGACCCAGTTCCCCTGTTTCTGAATATATTTTCTCCTCCTAGTTACAACCTAGAACTCCGTATGTAGCAAATCTTTTTCTAGCCCTTAGCAGAAGCACAAAGCTGAGGGTGTCTGTCTACAGAAAAACAGGTTGGTAACTTTCCGTGATTTTCTCTCTAGGTAATGGCCCCCAAGAAAACCCTCCAAATTCCAACTCCACTCAATACCAGTTCTAACCATGAAGACAGTTACATTTCATGCATATAAATTATATATCCAGCATAATTATAATCAATGGGCATGTTGTATATCTGATATAATGATAATTAGATAATGTATATCTGTAACATCTTTAAAATGTAGACTCGTGGGTCTGGAATTTGTGAGGGTTTTATCCTGGCTTTCTAGCCAGATTGGGCTTTGCTTTTTCTAGGTTTTGGTTTTCTTTTGTGTTTGTTTTTTTTCTTTGTGTTTGTCTTCCTATCAGATTCAGTCGAACTAACGCATACCAGAACATACTTCTGTGGCCAGGAAAGGGTCTCAGAAGTTTTCAAGGCCAGCCAGACTCGGTGCTGTAACTGTTAGTGTTGGACACTCTCCAGCACTCACCGTCCATGGGGGGCACCCAAAGCCCCACCACATGCGCACACCCATGCTGCCAATCCGAACGGCAGCCATGCTCCCTCGTCCGGGTGAAACGATGACCGACTTCAGGCTGTAAACACCTTCCCATACAGTACTTGTCTCTTCATGTCCTATATTCCTGCACTGAGTCTTTCACTACATGAGTCTTCACTAAACTTCACTTAAATTAGCACTGCCCTTCTCCCTCCCCTCAAATACCTCCCACCTCCTGGCCTTAATGATGTTCCCAGCTCAACACGTCAGTCCTGTAGCATGCAATGGTTGTAGGGCCTTGTGAGCTTGAGTGTTGTGTGGAGACTTATGATGCAGAACGATTTTTTGGGGTGCAGGATAGGAGGCAAGAAAATGTCATCTTCCCCCCATGGAATTTAGAGGTAGTCCTCAGTGGGGTGGCCATACAACCTTTCCCTGGGGCTCTCCTGGGGCTGCTGGTTCTAGTTCATAAGTTTTCTTCTACCTTGCCTGATGGAGACTGTTCAGAAAGGACTCCAGCTGTGAGCAGTACTGGGGCTTTGTTTGACGGAAACTGAGCTGGGAAAGAATAAATAAGAGTCTCCGTGGTTCGGACAGTGTTACCATGCAGCCCTGGGCAAAATCATTCTGGGCAACAAAAAAACCCTGTCTATGGATAAGAATGGCAGTCCATGGCATGAGAGGGATGAGAGAGAAAAATCTCGCACCTCATCTCCTGACCCCTTCCCTTGATGGATGCTTCTCTCCCTGACTACCTCCAAGCTCCTCAGCCCAGTCACTGGATATTCCTTCACAGAAGGCAACTGATGTGAAAATATTGCCCCTGATGACCTTCCTACAAATTGAGGATTGTAACTCTTGTGAGGAGAAGAGAAACACACATGGCTGAGGGAGAGGCAGTCCCTGCTGAAGTTCGGGGTCTCTTCCATTCTCTCTTGGCCCAAGAAAAGCCAGGATATTCCCCTCTGCAAGCAGGGAGATATGAACACTGTAGGGGAGAAGAGTCCACCCTAGAGTCTCCAGGAGTTGAGGTGGCAAAGCCAGAAGAGTAGAAGCGACCATGTAAGGCCATGGGTAGGTGAATCTTCCTCTCTTTCCACTTCCACATCTGTATGTCTCAAGCTCTAAATGTTCCACTTATGAATTAAGAAGCTGCTGGACCCAATGCAAATATGGAAATTTTTCATTCAAATTGCCCGTGCAGATTCTGTGCTGTGCTCCAGGCCATTTGACCTCAGAGCCTTCTCTCATTCTGACTGACAAATATCATAGGTCCTCTGCGAACTGGGCAATAATCCTCCAAAGAAATCTTAGCCCCATTTCTTCGTCATTTCCACCCAAACAGCTGTTTCAAGCAGAGGTGTCCCACGAAAACCATCAAAAATCTTTCTAGGACAAACATCTGCAGGGACTCTGTCACCACCCAAGAAAATTTTCGGCAGATATCTTTGGGAAGGCACCATGCCCTGAATGACCACAATTTGTTCCTTGGCACCATGTGCTCCCATGGCTTGCTTTGTGTACTGGAATGGGTTGGTAGCTAGAGTAGTGGCATTTCAGCACACACAGGTGTTCTTGCATATATTTTTTTTCTTTATTCCTCATTCTGAGAGTTTGTCACTGAAAGGACACTGGGTCCAGGAATGGATGTCATGATCCACAACCTGGTCCTCAGCACCTCAGTTCCCCGTGGTCAACCCGCGATTACAATGGTAACATTTTCCTATTCCACAGAGGCATTATGAGGATTCACACTGTCTATGAAGTGCTTTGAGACCTTCTCAGAACAGACACTGTAGAACAGCAAAGCATTTTTGTTAATATTGTTTGTCACCCTTGTCTTGCCACATCGTGTCTGATGTGTTGCAACCCAGTCTCTGTCCAAATGAGGGTGCTGGGGTGGGGGGATGTGGTTCTCCAGATTTCCTTCTGGTCAGGTTTCCCAGGAGGCAGCAGCTCGGAGGGATGCTCCTACCGGCGCTTTGACCTTTCTGCTTTCTTCTCCTCACGTCTGAGTCACCACAACATTCTGCACTCAGGAGAAAAGCAGGAAGCAGTCACATTCCTCTGTACAGTAAAATATAGTCTGCCTTGATTAATCTAATATACTCTGAAGAATTGATCTGTCTGTTTTCTCCAACCCACAGGTGGAAACACACATCTGTGGAGCATCCAGTTCCCAGAGTGCATGTGAAGGGACTAGGGGAGGGTGATGTAGAAAAGTTTATATTGTTTCCTACAAACTGATAATCATTTGCATTCCCCGAGCAGCAACACATACTAGTGAGCTGCACTGAATTTTATACAACTCTTTCATTAAGATGGATACCTGTATGTATATGTATACACACGAAAAACATGTACATATACACACATGCTGTAAAATGCAGTCGTTAAATTCTGACTGACCCTGTGCCAATCTAAACTTCCAAACTATATTGAATCATTCTTTGAAATGTGGAAAACTATTTCTAATGAACCATAGAGATCACTACATGGAATGGAAATTTTATCATAAAAGTCTTCTAAAGGCCAGTGAATCGTGTTTTAAGGAAAAAATGAAATATTTTTCAATGTTTTAAAGTTCCTTTTGTAACTGATGATCTGTTACTTGGGGGTGTGGGTGGGTGGGTGGGGATAAACAGGGACAATTAACCTGGAGTAAACCCTCCTTTCCTGGCCTAGATTTAATTTCTGTCAACTGTTCTGCTAGACTGGCTGGCTGCAATACTGGCCCCATGAACCTGGGTTTCCTGCCTGCTTATTTCTGTTCTCGTACCTACCAGAAGCATTCCCACCAGGAATCTGAGAGAACCTGCCGTCAAGTTTTTGTAAGAGATGGGTAGTTCCTGGTAGCTGGGAAGATGTCTTCACCTTTTTCCGCCACAACAAACAAAGTCATCATTAAACAGGGTAACATTAACTGTATTTGAAGTAAGTGTTCTGTGATCACTTCACCATCTTCAGTTCATGTGACGAAGAAATAGATCGTCTTAGTTTTGTTTCAGGTTTAGTGTATAATCTGGAAGGAGGGACTCTGCTGAAATATATTTAATGCATACACATTTCATGTTCAAGTATATTTCAGATGAGTGAGAAGTTGGTAGGGGAAATAAGTGAGGTAGAGGCTTAAATACTTTTGTACAAAGTTGTTAGCAATAAGCCTGTGTTGAGGCTGCTTCTTCAAGAACAGCCACTGCTGTGTTGTACGTCCATAGGCGGATGGTAGAAGGGATCGTTCCCAGGTTCTCTCACCTGGCTCATGGCTGTCAAGGAGGAGCCCAAAACCCAGCTGGGACAACCAGCCTATGCTTCACCCAGTGGCACCCGGGGGAGAGTTGGACAATCTCGTTGGAGCCCGTTAGTGTAAAGCTGGAAGATGTCTCTGCTCTCAGCAGTGAGGGAAGCGGCGTCCCGTGTCCCCTCCGTGATGACACGATGGCCGGGAGGTCTCCATCCCCAGCGCCTCTGCTGCAGGAGAAGTGCACCCACCACCCCGACCCTCTGCCCACATGCTTCGAAAAGGCTTCTGACCTTCTGTCTGCAAATCCGTTCGACATTTTTGTAGCAAGAATTTCTTGGCTCTGAGAAAGACACTTCTTACTGTAATATTTTTAGTTTGGGGGACAATATTTCCTAAGAGGGGTTAAGTGGATATTTTTGTGCTTTAGCCCAGTTTATGGATTCCATGTTTATTATACAGTAGTACTGAAGAGGAAAGACGTTTGTATCTGTAACTTTGCACAGACTCTTGGTTAACCATTAAACAAGCTTCAAGATGAGCAGTATTTGACTGTTTTTTCTCTGTATTATTCTTGTTGTTATACTTACCTGTAAAAGCACATTCTGTATGTACTGTAAACAAAAATATTATCAGTTTAGTAAAATTTAGAGTCTTAAGGATTTTTCCACTTTTGTCAGTAACAAATATTTATGGATTAAAAAATAAAGGCAATTTCAACATACAAATTGTTTCTTTTTTGATATCTATTGGGGGGGTGGGAAAAAGAATGCCACTTTCTTGGCAGCCTTCCCAGTCTTTGTAACCAGCATTTGACAGGCAGATATCTATATTTCTGTGTGTAGTTAACTAGCATCTATTAAAATGAATGCTGCAAGGTCTGGAAGAGTCATTATTTTTACGTATTTATTTACTGCATTTCATCATCATGCCAGAGAATAGCAAGGGGAGAAGTGAGACATTACTATTTGCTGTAAAATTCTGTCACGCAAGCCTAAAAGATTTTATTTCAAAGTTGTCTTTCTTTAGTTTTGCATTCATAAGGCATGATTTATTCTCCATCTAGAAAGCCTTGTATTGCAAAGACAGAACTTGTGAAATGTCCCAAAGTGCTGGAGGCTTCAACAGGGACTTTGCTTTCGCTCTTGGCAGTACTGCACACACAGGAACTTCCCCTTTGTTCCGCTGAGATGTGAGAAGAGCCAAGGAGGCCAGAGCACGTTCCTCAATAAACAGCCCGCACTACTCCTGTGGAAGGTAAATTTTCGTTTTCATGAAAAAAATCTGAGTCTGGAGTTTCTTACTACTACATGTAGCTGGGAAACACAGCAGGGTTCTTCTCTTGCTTTCTGTGAAGGAAATGTCAAATTTTATGTTGCAAATTAAATTTTATAGCATTTTCATTCGCCTGCAGCGTTATGCAAATTTGCTTACACTAAAAATGTGATAGCCGGTAATTGGGAAGGCCTGCTGGAAGTAAAAATCGTTGAGGCATCAGCACCCTTTCATGGCAGAGCTCTGGGAGTGGATGAAGGAGGGCGGGCACTACACGTGCTGCTTCTCTCTCCGTGTGGATCTGCTGGCAGCACATCCCTACACTGCAGAGCTTGGGGAGAAGCTCTCCTCGTCCAGCTGTGCCACGGCTCTGCCCTGTCCTTCCCCTGCCACCTTGCAGCACTGCCCCTGATCTTCAGGAGAGGTCTGCCCAGAGAATGCCCCAGGGATCCTTCCTTACCGCTGCTTTCCCACGGTGTAGACGTTACCACATCCCCACACCAAGCCCCAAGCTGTTCGCTCTTTCCTCAGGCATAGCTCTCTGTTGCTTTGCTGCTTAGCTTAAGCAGATTAAACAAGCTTAGAGGAGTAACACCCTGCTACCCCCAAGAGCAGACGATCTCTCAGGGCAGGTCCAGTGGGAAGAAAAGGCCATTTTGTAGCCTTTTTGCCAGGCTAGTGCTTGGGGTCTCCTCTCTTCATTAGAGAAGAGCTCGGAATCAGCAAGGCATAATCAGCGCTTCCTAAGGAACACACGAACCCAGCAGAGTTAATTAAAATGCTTTTGTTAAGGGAGAAGTTTCATTTTGCCTTGCAGTTCTATTCATAATTACCGAATCCTTTGTAGCACTAATAAGAGGGGAGGGAGCAATGGGGAATTAGCTAATTTCTCCACTTCCCATAAAAGGTATTGAAAAGAACAGCAGGATTTATGATACTGAGAGCCAATGATGACTGAGATGAAGCTGGAGCCAGTTCTTACCTCAAAAGAAAATAAATCCCACTGTTTCCAATTCCTGTAATAATTTATTTCAGTACTTTGGTGAAGAGCTTTCAATCTGTTAACCAGCCTTCATTCAAACCCTCTTCACCGGCCCTCCTAAATGATCTCTGCAGGATCTCTGGCAGTGGCCCAGAGAGGTATCTCCAGTGTCCTGGGCAGCCTGCCACCACCCCAGATGAGGCCCCTGCAATGCAGGGCATGACTTCACATGTGTGACTGGAGGGACACTTTGGTGGATGTCATGGAAAAGAGTGAGAACCTGGCCCACCCCAGTGCTCCTCAATGCAGCAGGGATCTCCCCAGTTTGCAGGGATGGAGGCAATGGTCACTGTCTTCCACTGGATCTCACCTAGCCAGAGCATGGCACAAGTCATTGCCACGTTGTCTGGGGGAAGGTGTGGTGAGGAAGGTCACACCTCACCTCTCTCTGAGAATGCAGAGTGTATCTGGGCACAGTGTGAAGCTGTTCTGGAAGACCTGACTGGTGGGCCAGGGTCAGGCTGAGCGGGATGCAGAGGCAGAAGAGGATGCAGAGGCAGAAGAGCACAGAAAGGGCAAGCCCAGCTGTGGGCAGAGGTTCTGTCAAATGAAAGACCTTTATTGGGAAGGACTTGTGGATGGGCATGGAGGTATGAGTGTGAAACAATAGAGTGTGAAACAATGCCAGCTGTTTCTTTTCCTTGAAAGAGACTGCTTGGTCACAGGCCATTCCTGCAGCAGGGTCCTGGCTATTACCTCACATCAGTGCTGGCATGGAGTCAAGCCGGATCTGCAGAGAGGCAAAGCATTTAGTTAGGAAAGCAGCAGTCCTTCCACCTGTGAAGGCTAAGATCCTCACATGTGAAAAAAGACGGGACTCTGTCCACTCCTTGAAAGGCAAGATCCAGAAACACTGCTGGGACACCCCAGAGATGCTGTTGGAGACTGGAGTAGGACAGAGTTCCAAGTGGGAGCTGGGGCCACTCCATAGGCCGTGTCTTCCCAGCAGCTCTCCTGCTGTTCCTGGGCTCCAGCACAACCTACAGGAATGTTTCTCAAACCCCAGGATCAGCGCTGCTCCCGCTTGCCTTGGAAAGATGTTGAAAAATGTTGAAGAGTTAAAGAACTGCAGGATAATTAACACCTGTCAGTATGGGTTTAAGAAAAGCAGATCCTGTCAAACAAACCTGAATTAATTCTCTAATGTTCTTACAATTTGGGCTGGTGAGGATGATGTGCAGATGCAATACATTTAGCCTTTTCTAGTTCATGTGCTGCTTGACAATCTGATTAAGTTTTTTATCACTGAACATCCCTGAGAAAGCTGATGTTAAAGGAATGCAGCAGAGAGGACTGGCAGATATTAAAAAGTGAGTTTCAGTGGGTTTTACACTCTGAAGAGTTGTTGCAAGTGGCGTTGGGCAGAACTTAGCACAAGACCACACACTTTTCAACACCGAGCTCAACAATCCAGAAATAAAGATGAAATTCTTGTTGCTAAAAGTTTCAGGAGACACAAAGTGTTTGGAATGCAAAGAGGTAAGTTCTGAGTCTAACGTCGGCTGGGTCCTTCAAACAGAAATTGCCATAAAGCCACAATTGTGGTCTGACCTGCAGGAACAAGAGCCAGGGCTTCTGGGATGGATGGATGGATGGATGGATGGATGGATGGATGGATGGATGGAGATGTCTCACTGGGGAAGTAGGTCAACTCAAAACTGAGTTGGGGAAATGTTTTTCAGTGAAGTTTTCACAAAGTTCAGCAATTTAGTTTGTAGTGAGAGGCTGAGAAGTGACTCAGTCACTACACATAAGCATTTTTAGGGGGTGAAAAGTGTAGGGTATTAAAAGGCTCTTTAATCCAACACCAGAAAACCCAGCTGATGAAAGCTGAAGCCAGATAGGCTATCTCTGGAACAAAGTATCAAGGTCAGGCTAGATGGGCAATTTTTCTCGCTGTAATAAATGCTATGTGGCTGCTAATGCTAAGTGTTATTGCCACAGATACTCTTTGAACAGGATACCACCTTTCTTTCAGCTATTTTCATAGACAAAACCTACAGCTCAATGAGCTGTTCTATGAGTTGAAGCCCGCTTCAAACCTGAAAGTGTTTTCTGCCCACGAAGGATGGTTCTGTTTCCACAAAGTGTTTCCTCCTAGGCAGTAACACAGTTAAAGGCATTTAATAATTAATGGAGCTTTGTGAGAGCCTTCAGGAGCATTACCATTCCCTGCAGAGCGGAGAGGACTTTGGAAGGAGAGACTTTCGGAAGTGACTCACCCCAGTCACAGAGTGAGTCAGGAGCAGACTGGGAATACAGTGCTGTCCCCCATCTCCTTCTGTGTTGAAATGCCAGGTAGCAGCTCTACTTTTCTGCCTCTAGGTTTGGGAAATACTTTTTGTTTATTTTAATTTGAGCTTTGGGCTGCCAACAAAGCTCAGCACCTGCCAAAAACGCAGTGAGCTTCAACTCTGTAATAACCACACAGGGGTGTTGCAGGAGAGGAGGATCTGGTGGAGGTCAGAGGAAAAATCTCTTGGGTGATTTGCAGCATGTGTCCATTTTACTATCCAAACATGGCCAGGAGGGTTGGTTTTGCCAATCTTCCTATGTTTTCTTGCTTGACACAAGACTACGTCAGATCAGAAATCGACTCAGTGGTGATTTAACAGCCTTTCAGAAGATTTAGTCCCACACTGCTGCCTCATAGCTCCTTAGGAGTTGGATCTGCTCAGGGATTTTGCAGGGTTAAATGTCAAACCGAGGTGCCTGCAGTGATCAAAATTTTACTTGTCTGCAACAAAGCTCAGGAGCTACCTCAGTCCTTTCAAGTCAGGATTCAACTATCTCTGCTTCAGTATCTCAAAGTTAGATGTTTCAATGCAAGATGTGACAGGTGTCAACACCAGTTGTCCTCTGGGTAGATCCAGAGACATTTTTTTTTGATTGGGGGTTCTAATTCTGACATATTTAAAAGGTAAATGACAACTGCAGTGTTCAAGCTTCCACCAGTAAAGTCTCCCAGGCACCATACTTTCTGTCTAGCTAGATGCTATTACCCAGGTCCTCCAGATCCCAAAGGTTTCCCCAGCAGGGAGAGATTCTCCTACTTTAACTGTCATTTCTGGTCCATCAAGCTGCCTTGGGTTACCTATCCCTTACCCATGACTTCACCCATGTTCTGTGTTAGTGACAGCAGCAGGGAACTGAATAAGCCTGGGAAAACGGTCACTGTGAAACCGGTATAGATGTGTAAGGTCACCTTTGGTCATTACTGATCGTGCCACCAGAAACAGCGATCGGACACAGGGGAGTACTTGTCTCAGCCACACCTTTGGGATTTGTAGATTGAAGGTTGTGATGGGAAGTCAGGACAGTCTGTGCTGCTACAGGATCTGTGCTACAGGCTGATCTGCCAGAAGCTGACCTATCTAGCAATGTTTCATTTAGAGAGTCTTCCCAGGAGAGCAAATTATTACACAAAGGTTTATATTCCAAGTCGTAGCAGGGAATGGAAGAAAAATAACTAGGCCACGTTTTCAGGACAGTGGAAGCTGGATCTGCCCACAATATCACTTAAAATCACTTGAAAGCTTCTTGGACCCTACCAAGCAACCTGCTGTTTCTGTGCTGACTTCTGGGTCCCGTGCACTGAGCACACACTTATCACAGACACAGCCAGATTCTCGTCCTTGATTGATTAAGTCTAGCATTCAGATTTTTCCACCTTGTTGCTGGCCTTTAACAAGAAGAGGACTACTCTGGTCCACGCAGCTTTCTAGGTCAGCAGGAGGTGTGTTGCTTGCTCAGCTGTGTGACTCGGCATTTACACAAAGCACATGGCTGGCAGTCAGTCACAGGAAAATCTTCCACCAGGAGAGTTAAGTGCAACTCCGACAGAAGAGAGAGTCACAGCATTGAACTGTGGATGGGCTCTCTATCTTGGAATAATCAATGCTGCGACGGCTGCTATGCAGATCAACAGACCATAAAAGCAACAGTGCTCCTTTTGTGGTTGTTTGCTTTGAGGCAGCAGAAGGACCCTGGCTAGGAGCAGGGACCTTCCAGTGTGCCTCCTAGAGGACAAAGTCATCCCAGGTATGAGTGAGGGGCTGGCAGCATCTCTTTGTATTCAGGGATATAGTGTGGCTAACTACGGCTGAAAATTCAGGAACAGCTGCAGGAAAAGATAATCATGATATTGATGTTGTAGACTGAGATGAAGACATCCATCCCTTCTCTCTCATGACAGTAAGTCTGTGCTGGGCAGCAGTCTGTACACCCCACGTGTTTGTTTGGAGTGGCTGGCTGGATCACAGCCATTTCATGCTATCTCCTCTCTGTAGCTTAAACGGGCTTAAAGGAAAAGC
>NW_009705343.1:85840-97471 GCF_000703405.1 Apaloderma vittatum
TTCCGGCAGTCCAGGTGCCATCCTATCCAGAACATGAAAGACAAAATCATCAGTCTTTTGCATATGATTGGATTGGATTTGAAGAACTTATTAATGTATATAAACAACTGAGGAGTGGGGGTCAAGAGGAAGATGCCAGTCTTTTCACAGGAATAATGGGTTTGAGTTAGAACATAGGAAGTTCCACCTCAACACGAGGAGGAACTTCTTCCCTGTGCGGGTGCCGGAGCCCTGGCCCAGGCTGCCCAGAGAGGGTGTGGAGTCTCCTGCTCTGGAGACTTTCAAACCCGCCTGGACGCGTTCCTGTGTGGCTGCCCTGGGTAACCCTGCTCTGGCAGGGGGTTGGACTGGACGATCTCTAGAGGCCCCTTCCAACCTCCAACATTCTATGATTCTGTGATTCTATGATTGCCCAGACATTACATGGAGACACAGGCCCTGAACGTCCAGGAACATTCCTGCGCATGACCCCATCCAGCATTAGGCAGTAGCTCTTCCCTGTGCCATGCCCAAAACTGCTTCTGAAATTCAGGTAGGGCTCTACAGACAACAGTGTTTCTTCAGCACTCATTCCTGCATTGTCCCCAGAGAAGGTCTGTTTAGTGCAGTCAATGAGATGGGGCCACAAGAAAAGTTATCTGCAATCATGTAATGGATCCTCGGGCTGCACAGCTGCAACGTGTCAGCAAGGGCAGGCTAGGCAACAGTAAGCCATGATTATTACACTAAAGCTTATAAAGTCACCTGAATGTGAGTGAATGTTCATAAAACCAGAAAATCTGTGGAATGCAGGGCTGTCACTTGGCCAAACCTCCTGTTCTGTCTCCATTATCCCACCTCCCAAGTTCACACTTCGGAAATTTTTCAAATAGCTTTTGGCCAAATTTTGTCCAGATTTGTTTTTCAGTTTTATGCAGAATCTTCCCTGAAAAAACTTACTCCTCGGGTAAAATTTGGAAAAAATATAGCTGACTGGAAAGAGATTCTCTCCATAGAGGATATACTGAGCAGCCAGAATCACACATTTCCCATCAGCCTCAGCTGCCATGACAGCACATGTGGATTTACACAAGAGTGCTAAGCAGGAAAAACAAGCACTAAAAGAAACTGAAGTAACTTTAAACTATAGGATATCTTTTCTATAAAGCATAACCTAATTAGTAACAAAAAACTTCATGTTACTTACTCAAAAGACATCCTTCTCAAGCTGTCACTCTCTTCCAATTACTGTGCTGTCAATTACGGTGTCTTCTGCTGGAGCTTTCTTGTTATATCAGACACATTTGATATGTGGCTACTTTGCTCCGTTTCCTTTGAAGCCAATTATAAATATTAAGATGAATTTAGGATTCTTTGGATCCTTGACTATAATTCTCTAACAGTAAAAATCTCCGGCAGGAAGGCTGTTGTGATACCCTCAGGTCTGCCTTCGCATCAGGGCTGAAGGCAAGTTCCTTTCTGGCTTTGCACTCTGTATGGTGTGACCAAGCACTTCAGGAAAAGAAAAATGCAGTTCCCACACAGTTTGAACTGTTGGCTTTTTTGTGTGTAGTGAGAGGTAAACAAGGAGTTCAAGCAGCAGATAACAGCTGGTTTGACAGTGTAGCCTCTTGTCTGGTCTGTGAATAAGGTTTCATGAAGCTTTACATCCCACATTTGTGATACAGGATAGAATAACAAGCTGGGAGAGAACTCCAACTGTTTCTTATTTGTAAGTTTTTATTTTAATATTTTTGAGTAGGTTTTGGACCAACAAATATTAGTTTTCCTTGAGTGGAACTGTCCTTTAGACCAACTGAAGATCAGAATGGGAGTACCTCTGAAATACATGAGGACTACACCTCAGACTCATGAGGAGTGGGTTGCCTCTTGTGAGGTGTCTCACGTTGGGCAGTTTGTGATGAATTGCCCTTCGTGGGACAACTCACGCTGGAAAAGAAAGCACAAAGCTTGTCTCCTGTGAAAGGGACCCCATAATGACCCTGGGGAAGAGTGGAAAGTCCTCCTCCGGAGTGAAGAAGAAGCGGTGGAACCAATGTCAGATGAACTGACCGTAAACCCCCTTCCCTATCCCCCTCCACCGCTCAGGGGAAGGAGGTGGAGAAACAGGGATTGATGTTGAGCATGGGAAGAAGGGACTCTCTCCTCTATGCACGGTGGCCTTGTCACGCTACTTTTCAGGAATTGCCATGGAGCGCATTGCCGCATGGCGCAGGCTGTTAGCTGGTTAGCCAAGCTTTCTGTATGCAACTAGTGAGTCCGGAGTAATTGCTATGAGTGATAGCAGGAGAGCCTGTTAGTGCTCATTAGAGACAAATTGAGCTGCCTGCTGTGAGCAAAATAAAGAGGCATTTACCCAGGCTTGCTTAGTGGCTGTTTACACAGAAACATCCCCCCGTCTATGGGACTGAAGAGCTACTTTTACTCAAGTCTCTGAGGGCTGGGTGGGCAGATGAAAACTACCTGGAAACCTTGAGTGGGGATGGTGAGGTCTGTCCATCTGCCCATGTTTGAGGGAACTTAGCCTAGAGATATGCATAGCTAGCTTTAATCAGCCAACCGTGATGGAGAAGATTTACTACCAAGGGAATCTGGCAGCTGGCTTGGACTTTGGTTTAATCTCTTCCACTAACTCAACCCCCTCAGGCTGTTTACTTGCTGGAATCCGTTTTCTGCAGCTAGGTCACCTGCCAGCTCTCTCTGTCCCTCCAGGCTGGCCTGTTTTCCAGAAGGTACATCTGACTTGGTACTGCCCTTGTTTGCAGGTAAGTTGGTAGGAAAACGGCACATCTTTGTGTCGGGTGGAGAGGAACGGGAACCAAAGCATCCTAGGAAACTACCTGTCCTACAAACAACTGAACTCATCCTAAGATGACCTAAGATGAGTTCAGTTGCGTGTAGGATGGGCGGTTTCCTGTCTCTGCTCCCAGGGCACGTTATTGCTGCAGCCATTGCAAGGCAGAGGCTGGATGCAATTGGGTGGGGGAGGAAATCTTGATTTGCTGTTTTCTGCCCTGTGCTCCAGCAGTGGTCTTGCCCCTGCAGCCATCTGTGCAGTCAGTCCCACCCCAGCACCACTCCCCATAGACCCCTGAGTTATTCTTAGTACTGAAGTGACTTTTGCTGCTGGGGATTCAAACTCAACCCAATGAGGCATTGTCCTCCTACATCTCATCTCTCACAGCAGCAGAGAGCAACTTTCAACCAAAGAGACATTTGCCTGTCAATCACAAGGCAATGCATACTGAAACAGAGGAAGGGGGCCAAGTGTTTCAGGCATCTGCTGGCAGGGGTTGCTGGCTGTATGTTTGGCTGTAGAGACAGAGAGCTCGCTGGTTGGACAGCTTGTTCAGGAGCCCTGCAGGGTGCTGGTCACATATGGCCTGGCTTTCTCCCCAAAGAGCTCTCACTGCAGGGCCACAGCTCATTCACTACAACCATTTGTCACCAGAAAAGTGTGTGCACTCAGGGATGCCCCTGTCTCCACAAGGCACAGCTTTGTGCTGGCTCCAGCTCTAGTGAGGTCTTGCTTTGCCTTCCCCCTGGGACAACCCAAGCTACAAATAACCTTCACCCATGCCTCTGCTCCTGGGCTTCTCCATGACTTTACCAAGAACAAATTCACACAGAATATTTACTGAAAGCATGTATGCATGAGAATTCCTCACATGTAAGGACCACTTCAGGATTGTGGAGATTTGGTTGTCCCTTGGAGCCTGCAGCACGTTGGCTGGGACATGGCACTACTGGAGCAAACTTCAGGAGCAGCAATCGCTTATACTCCAGGCATGCTGGTCTGTTTGGACTTCATAACCCCCTTACTGGCAATGGTGACTACTCTGCCCCTCACTCAGCTCCACCGGGGATGGCAGTCATGGCCTCAGGTGAGCTGTCAGACCCCCTGGTCTGCAAAACAGAGGGGCAGCAGCAGGCTGGAGCAAACCCAAAACATCTGGTTTTAAAGCTGATGAGCACAGGCAAGGTCTAATTTGGATCTCATATAATTTTTTCTTTTTCTTTTTTTTTTTGCAACTGACACAGCCGCGACCAAAGCTGGTCCCAAAAGTACCAACACTGACCTGGATTTAGGGGTCAAAGAAGCCCAGCAACTCAGTGTGACTCAGCAGCAAGGAAGTTAACGCTGTTCTTAGGTGTACCATCTGGGGAGAGGGACCAGGGCAGGGAGGTGACTTCAACCTCTGGGGATGACTATGCTGAGGCCAGCTGCACGCATTAGAGGGATGATAAAAATTCAGTGAGTGCAAAAAAGAGCCATAAAAATTGTTTGAGAGTAGGAGAGGGCACTTTGAACTGAAGGATTTAGAAGCTTGATCTGTTTAGCTAATTGAGGAGACACTTGAAAGGCAATGTGCTCACAACGTAGAAGTAACTTAATGTGGAAAAACACCAAGTCCTAATAGGCTCTTCAATAAACTGGGAAGTAACAGCAGTAGCATCTGAGAGCTGAAGCTAGGCGTATTCAGCGTGGGGGGGAAAAAAACGTTGATTTTACCAGGAAGGATGATACAGGAACAAGTACGTACAGAACTAGTGAACTCTGTCACTTAATTGTTTCGAGGTGTCCCTTTTGGATAAGATATGTCCTCTGGGCTGGTGTGGTTTCACTCATCACACTGCTCTCTGAAGTAGCCCTAACTACAGCCTGCAACAGCGCCTAGCCCCAAAGCGCTGCCAGAGCATCCCCAGTTCTCCAATGGGCTTTGCAGATAGACGTGCTTGTGCTTCAACTCTAGCTAACCCACTGCATGCTTCAAGAATCTGTTCACACATATACACATTTTCCTGAGCAGTCTTTGCAAGAGAAGGGTAAAGATGAGATAGTCTTCTCTGGAATCTAAAAAAACTGTGCAACAGGGTGTTTGTGCAACATTGACAGAGACCAACCCTAAGGAAATGGTCTTGGGGTACCGGTGGCTGAAAAGCTGGATGTGAGCCAACAATGCGCACTCGCAGCCCAGAAGGACAACTACATCAAAAGAAGCACGGTCAGAAGATTGAGAGAGGTGATTGTACCTGTCTACACTGCTCTAGTGAGACCAGATCTGTGTCCGGCTCTGCAGCCTTCAACACAAGAAGGACATGGACCTGTTGGAGCAGACCCAAAGGAGGCCACTCTTTGGCAACTCTACATCCATCAAGGACTCTCTTGGTGAACAGGACCTTCCTTCTGGGTCTGAGAGCCAACACACGTTTCTTTCAGGTACAGATGGGTCTTTGGAAGATATCTTTGCAGACTGTACTTTTCTTAGTGTCTTGCTAATCCATCTTGAAATCCATGTTGTTCTGCTAGAGGTTTAACTGATGAAGCAATTTTCCAGGAAGACTGACAACATTCGCTTTCTGGCTTCCTTGAAGATGGATACGGGCAATGGATTGCCCCAGGTTGTTCTCCTTTGCCAGGGAAGAACTGCATGGATTTTGATTTCCCGGTACAACCCTTTTGGCTCAAAATCATACATTATTAAAATAATTATAAATAATTATTACATATATGTTATGTGTGTAACAGAATGGAGATCTGGAAGGGTTTAACATAGATTTGAGTATAGGGGCATAACGAATGGTTGAGGAACTCTCTCTACTTGTCATGTTGTGATCAGCTCATTATAAGCCCACGGATGGATGAATGAACATACATGGGTGATAGGTGATGGCCAGGGTGGGCAGGAGGCTCTCTTGGTGTGTCTCACTCTAACAACAGTCCTGGACTATTGTTTAGACACAGATTTAACCTTAAACGAGTAATCCACTGTGTGCATATGGACACTGAGGGGGAAGACATGGCCCCTAACAAAGACCTTCTTCACTCTCATTCCTTGTCAATGTTAATAGAGCTTTTTTATCGTTATCTGCACCATCTCATACCAATTATCCCATTCTTCTGCCTACTGGCACTGCTCCCAGATGCAGAGGTCATCTGAAGTCGAGTATATCCCAGCTGGCAATCAAATGTCTCATTAATTTGCAGAGATGCCTCTCGTTCCTTTTCCCACACACCATCATCTGTGCAATGAGCTTTATACTTTGCTCCAGAGGTAACCCGGATCCCGGCTTATCCTGTCCCATCAACCTGGCCTGGGTTGATGCCAGATGCCATCATTGACTCATCTCAGATGTTCTTAAACCAAAAAAGCTGGGGACAAATGAGTTCTAAGAGCCAACAGACAAGGAAGTCAGTCTGGCTCGTACAGATGAAGAAGGGGCAGAATCAAAGACCTGTGGTCAGGCAAAGCAAAATCTAGGCTTGCAGAATACAAGGTGTTGCTGGCTCCACTGTGATCTCCAAGCAGAGCCAGGACTGGTTCTTCTAATTAGCCTTGGAAGCACCTTCCCTGAGGAGCTGATTTATCCTTTGGGCTTTAGCAGAGGAGACAGAGAACTGAATGAACAGCACACAGTCCAGAGGGGGTTCACTTCATCCCAGGAAGTAGCCCTGTGATGACTTATCTCCAAGGATGGGGAACAGAAATTGAAAACAAAAGGCTCTGAAAACAAAAGGCTCTGGTTCTCACATGCCCAGAGCAAGGACTTGACCAAAGGATGTCATGGCTCCCTGTAGGCTTCCTCCAAAAGGAACACGAACAGGGGGATGGAGATACTTTCTGTCTGTCATAAGCATGTCTTGACACAGAACCATGGTGCGCTTTCACACCTGATCCTAGAAATTATACCCAGCGCCAGTTTGGATAAAGCCTAGGGAAAAATCACTCCCGGAGGTGTCCGTGTCTGCACAGTCCAGACACCAAACCCACGTCACAAACCATGAGCAGAAGCGTTAAGCTAGAGAAGTCAATCAAACCACAATGGGCTTTGTCTTCCTAACTTACTTCTGCCCTTTCTGCATTTCTAGTAAAACTTTTTCCCACTCTTAGATGTGGAACCTGACCCACTGGGAACGTATCCCATGACTAGGATCCCCCAGAGTCTCCAGCTGCCCTTAGCTATCTTAAAGTTGTGGGTGGTGAGGAATTCTCTTTTTCTCCTTTTCAGTTGTTCTGTATTCAGCATTATTTGCAGTTACTCACACCATTCATCCTCCAGGTTTTAATCAGAACTGCTTCTCTGCTTGTGGCTTTTTAATTCCAAATACATTTCTTTAAAAAACTTCTAGGTTTTGTTCATTTTGTTTTCCTCCTCTACAATTTTCTACTCATAATTATCATTAATTTGGAGAACTAGGTCCTTTTGAAGAACAGATAATTCATTTCCAGGGCTGACATTTTTCTCTACTGTAATCAGATCTGCATTCGTGTTCCCTTGTGCCCCATACGGTGCCTTTTGTAGTGGGAACTGAGGGCAGGACCTCGTGAGGCTTTCAGCTTTCTACTTGTGGGCTCCAGCATGTCTCCTGGGCAGCACGAGCTATGGCAGCACCTCTCCTTTCTCCATGCTTTATGCAACCACCAGTGCAAAAATGTCACAGAGTTGTTAAGGGAAGGTGCACAGCAAATGCCCTCAGCTCACCTCCCAAAATATGCCAGGCAAAACAAGAGGCCTGAACCTCCTGTGTCCCTGGTTCCTCTGAAAACCGAGGTCAGCTGTACACAGAAAGCATCTTCCTCTCGAGCACCTCCCCCTGCCCCTTGCAGAACTGGCCCCAAGTCCTGGGTACACACAGAGGCAGAAGGTCAGCTGGGTCACGTGCTCAGCACGGCCACCCAGCGCTGGGTGAGGTTCTCCATGGAGCAATGGTGGCACATTGGAAGACTCCTGTGTACACGATACCTCTCAGCTTCCCAGGCAAACATTCCAGTTAGGAGACTAATTTCCTCACCTTGTTCCAGTTTCCTCAGGTGAAGGCATCGCCACATGTTAACCACTAGCATCTTCTCTTAGCCCCAGTCTGAGCAGCCTTCCCATCATTCATGGACAGCTACCCTCTCCATCATTATTGAATAACTTTCTGAAGAGAGGTAAACCTCTCTGTGTCCAGCAAGACACCTCAAATAGCAATTTATTTCTCATTATCTAACGATTTTCATTCTATCTGCTGCTTCTTCCCAGTAATAACATTACAGTAATTAATTGAAACATTCGTTAAGTAGACAGCATAGAGTGCAAGTGTAGGCAATGTCATAACAATCCAGTTCCATAAAAAACACGCAGCGACGGCAGATGGGAAGCGAGGCAGGATTTCCAAGGATGGTTTTGTTCAGATTTAGCCCGTCTTTATTCTGACAAACTGAACAGACACACATCTAGCCAACTAATGTGCCAGGCTGCAGCTAACAAAACTCTTAATTCACTTCAACAATTATGCATTCACTGTGTAATTTTCTAAGGGCCGTTGAACCCTGCCTGTCGCTTATAATAATTTCCCTGTTTATGCAGTCCCACATGTACCAGGTGTTTCGATGACTCTCAAGCATTATTCTGCAGTAAAATTCTTTGTTAAGTGGAGCAGTTGATGCATCAAACAGCTCGGATTTTCTTTAGCAGGAGTCCTGGGAGCCCCACGGTGGTCCATAACGTCCCACTGCTTGTCCAGCTCTCACAGGTGAGTCCAAGCACCCATCACCTACTGCTTTCTGACACCAGCAAGGGTGAGCTATGCAAGCAGCTGGCGTTAGCTACTCTGCTATTCAGAGGAGAACCACAGCCCACAAAAAGAAACATGCAGCTCTTACCCACAGTAGATTGATGAGCAGCGGCTCCCTAAGATCTAGGTTTGACCGTGGGGGTGTGTTCCAGATATCCAAAAGAGCAGGTGCGAAATCCATGTGAATTTAGGACTACTGAATGAGGAAATTGTAACTCATGGTAGGGAAAAAGAGGGTGGAATCAGCAACAGTAATGGATTTGGTTCTTCCCAGGGCACCTGGTGCTTTAACTGGCCCTTGCCTGTGCCCTAGGCTGGAAGGGAAGAAGGATGCTTCTCCGCCTGCTAGCCTGAGACTCTGCAGCCCCCAGCCCTCCCCAGTGCTTTTCCAAGACAAGATCAGGTCTCTGGGCTAAAAAGAAATTGCTGCAGCTTCTGAGCAGTGAGTCAGAAAGATCCTGAAATTTATTCCTATTCTGTATTTGGATTATCGTAAGACCTTTCCAGTTTTTTAAGAAAAATGGGAGCAAGAGCTTTGCCAATGTTGTTCTACTGAGTGGAGCAGTGCTACGCTGAAGAATGTGCACCTAGGAACAGTTGATTTCTTGGGTGGTTCTCACCACAGAGGTGTCCCCACACGCATTTTCCCCTTCTGATTGCTTCACGGTCTAGTGGTGAGCCCCAGGCACTTGGAGACCAGCACTCAAATCCTTATTCCTACCCAATACAAAGTCTCCTGCAAATGCCCGAAATGCCAGGGTCTCCAGGGCTGTGGTGCATATTTGCTGACCTGGACAAAAATTCCACCATGGACATGAGCCACTTTTCCTTGTATAAATTTCATCAAACCCCACACAAATACTACAAATACCCTGATTTTTCCAAGGCAGAATTTTTCAAGTGAGGCTAGGGTACCTGGAATAGCCCTTCCCAGAAATGGGAGCTGTTGCAGGCATTGGAGCTGCCACTGTTGGCAGCTCCCCCCATCCCAGGTGCTGCCATACTCTTGAAAACACGAAGCCAAGATACCGAATGCAGGCTTGGGGTTCAGTCTGCTGGCTTTTGGAATTAGTCAGAATAAATGTTGTAAGTGTCCTGGAAGTGAACCTTAAAGTGAGTTTCAAAACCTTTAGACAATGCATTTATAGCCTCCAAGAATCCTTCCGCATTAACAGGCACGCTAGTACTCAAATTAGAAGGGCTGCTTATAACTCCATGAACGTCTTCAGCAGACTAAAAGCTTTTTAAGTGAGGTTCACAACCATTATCAGGGTAAATACATTTGGAGACTTGTTTGGGCAATTACAATATTTTAAAAAAACCAACAATGCATAATAACAGACATGAATCTAATAAGTCATTGCTAATTAAATATATTAATGCCACTTTTTAAAGTGAATGCATCTAGCTGATATGTTAGAGCTAGTTTTGTTCTGTAAATAATTCAACAGTGATACACATGGAAGTTGCATCACTGGACATTGCCAGTGCCCGATAAGAGTTGTAATTTGCCTCAGCAGAACCAGTTTATTGACTACTAACCAGGTTCTCCTTTTACGTGTCTAGTGTACATTTTTCTTTACTCTGTGAGAAACACTAGTAGAATGGAGCTTCTTAACCCCAAAAGATGGGACATCATTACAAAACATTTTTGAAGACTTTACTTTGAAATGTGTTTTTCTGCCAGTTATGATTAGCAGCAGGTACAACACAGCCAGGCTATGGGAAAGCAATTTTTCTGTCCTCGGAGAGTTCATCGTTTTTACCTAATGTTAAGTGTTCAATAGCAAATTTTCCTTCTTTCACTTTCATCCTTTCAGAAAATGTCACCAGTCTGGACCTAACTAATTGGTCATGGACTTTTTGAGGAGATAGGCTCAAAGCAGACCCACAGGGTGCTGTGAAGTGTCCAGCAGCTGCAGAGACACACAGAAAAGACGAGAACTCACCTGGGCTCCCCTGGGCCTCCAGGACCCGGCCTTGCATGTGAAATCGTAGGATGTAGGATCTGGCTGAACTCCTGGGACAGGGCAAAAGGGAAAAACACTTGGGCTTGACCTTACACGTGAGAAAGCTCCTCATCTCAGTCTGACCTAATGACTCCAGGGCTCCATGGTTGATTCAGGGCACTTTGACAGATCCTGATCTCACCAGGAGATCACTAACATGGGTTATATTAATCACTCACTACTTGAGCCCATTCCTTTCTGCTGGGTATAAAGCATGTCCAGCAATTCCTCAAATCATGACACTTATGTTTCCAGTGCCTAAAGTCAAGGCACAGGAATGTTGTGCTGAGAGTTCAGCTGGTGAAGCAAGCCCAATACTCAAGGAGAGACATTCTGCACTGACTTTGTATTCAAAGCCTCCTGCTGATATAAAAGGGGCATGTCTGGGGCAATGCAAACAAAAAGGATTAAATTTTTATCTTATTTTTCCTTGGCAAAAAACTGAGATGTGATTTCCCCAAACATGAACGGTTTCTAGCAGTAACTGTTTTGCATCTGGAAACTCATCTCTCTGTGCATCCTTGCACCAATGTCTACTGTTACAGACTTTAGCTGTGCAGAGACGTGGAGGGCATATGCTTGGCTTTGCTCTGCAGGGTGCCATGTCCACAGCCAAGCAAAATGTTATTGCTCCAGGTTCTGGCTTGCATACAAAGACATGCAGCTTCCTTCAACTAGAAGAGTGGCATCACCCCACGCTCTGAAATCACCAGGTCTTGCCAGAAGGGGCTGAACACCTACCCCCCAGAAGAAAGTGCCAACTCCTCCAGCAGAACCTCTGGCAGGTGACACAGAAGATGAACTATCTGGGTCCTCAATGCCCCCATGGGTGGCTTGCACTCAGCACTTTGCCAAGGGCCAAGGGCCATTTTTCCTAGATATTTTGGTGGATCTCACCCTCATTTTTTCCTCTGGGTGCTCAGGAAGGCCATGAACAGCAGCAGACACAGTCTAGCCAGTGGGGAGTGATGAAATGTGAAAGTCAGTGTGGTCTAAGAGGAAAGTCGGCGTAAAAAAATTGGCCGGTTCTTGTATAAAGAACCCTGACATCTCACTTTCCCT